>NC_139529.1:3137700-3345200 GCF_947247035.1 Vipera ursinii | reverse complement strand
GTTTAAAATGAGCTGTGAAAGGTAAGATTGTACTGTAACATTGTAAGTGTTCAAATGAGTTTTGATGCTGTAATAATTTCACAAAAATTGTTCTTGGCAGATTGTGCATTCTTTAAGACAGGGAAAATTGAATTACTGTATTTTTCGGACCATAAAACACACTTTTTCTCCCCCCCCAAAGTGTGTGTGGGGGAAACGAGGGTGCATCTTATAGTCCGAAGGTGTGGTAACCCAGGACGCCTTTGACTCAGGAACTGGCCGGGCTGGCTGGAAAACCTGGAGTGGATCTCCCATTTGGTCTGTGCAGGGAAAGCGGGACCAATTGGAGGAGAAGCTGCAGCCGGAGGCACAGTCTGATTTTTTACAGGCTGGGGTCTGGGCGACGTAGTGCTGGACAATGGGAGGGAGGGAGGGAAGAAGGAAGGAAGAGACAATGGGAGAGAGGGAGGAAGGAGGGCACCCACCCCCCTCCACCAGAGACCCATGGATTCCCCCCCAAACATAGGCACCCTGCAATCTTGAGTGATGACTCCCCCACACCCATTAACTTTGCTTGTCAAAAGTTGCAAAAAGTGATCATATGACCCTGTGACCGTCATAAGTATGAATCAGTTGCTAAGCATCCAAATGTAAATCACATGACCCTGGGGATGCTGCAACAGTCATAAGTGGGAAAAAGGGTCAGAAGTCACTTTTTTCAGTGCCGTCGTAACTTTGGTCACTAAGCGAATTGTAAGTCGAGGACTACCTGTACTTTTATCATTTTTTTTTTACTTTTTTTTTTGGTCAAGTTTTTGACACCTTGTTGGGCGACTGGTGGTACTCAGACGTTGCCTTATCCTAAAAGTGGTACAATGGGTGAAAAGGTTGAAAAGCCCTGCCCCGGAACATTTGTTTGGGGTTCCCATGCACCCGCTTACTGTCTGCTGCCGTTCGCATGCTGTGGATTAGAAACATTGAGACAGGAGGCAGCTAGGTACCATACCAGGTAACGTCCCAGCCGGGACTATGTGATGCAGCACAGTGCCCTGACAGGCAGGCAAGGAGCTTGTCATGGCAGGAGAGACACACATAGTCTCTCCTGCCATGCAAAGCCCTGCCTGTCAGGTTGGTTGGTGCCCTTTAATAGTAATACCAAGTGGTATGAGTCAAATTATAGTACTGATGTGTGTGGTGATATGTCTCTCATAAGAACTGACAGTTCTTTACTACTCTATTTTCCTCAGAAAAACACCGTTTCTCTTAACGGTACGAAACGTCAAAGATGAAAAGATTAGCATATAAAATTCCGTTTAAACTGGAGGTAAGTAAAATATGCAAAAGAACATGGAAACAGCAGCGGAGAGACATTTTGGACAAACCTCCAACTGAAAAAATGATAGAGTGGAGAAAACAGGAGGATCAGCTGCAAAAACTTGGTAAAATTAAGTACGCTTTTCGTGGGCACGCTGAAAAATGGCCACAATTAGAAGTGGACATGAAAGAATGGATCACACGTCACCGGAATATGGGCTGCTCAGTTTCTACAAAAATGATCCATCTATGAAGCCAAACGCATTGCTGTTGAGAAAGGCATTAAGGATTTTACTGGCTCACTATTGTGGTGCCATAGATTTATGAGAAGCGGCCTTGCTATGCGCACCAAAACTACAATTGCACAAAAAATGCCACCAGAATGCGAATCGAAGATTCTCTTTTCATAAATGTGTAATTGATGCTAGGGAAAAAAAATGATTTTCCAATGGACCAGATTGGGAATATGGATGAAGTCCCGCTAACCTTTGATGTGCCATCTAATAAGACGGTTGACCTCAAAGGTGCCAAAACAATAACCGTGAAAACCTCAGGACACGAGAAAACACATTTAACTGCTGTGTTGTCCTGCTGTGCTGAGGGCACCAAATTGCCACTGATGCTAATTTTTGAAAGGAAAACCTTTCCAAAAGATGTTATTCCACGAGGAGTTGTTGTGCATGTTCATGGAAAAAGGATGGATGGATGAAAATGGAATGAAAGTGTGAAGATAGCGAAGAAAGTGATATAAGTGATTGTGAGCGACAGAGCTTCATAAATTCTGACACTAGTGAGGATGAGTTTTTAGGGTTTCCAGAAAACTAGAAAAGTGCTTGAGCCTCTAAGTCTTTCCTCATTTGTTAATGGAAGTAATGATGGTTCTTAACACCACTGTTGAGTTTACGCTGTTAAACATTACCGTATTTTGCTTTAATATAATAAATATTTTAGTATACCGGTACTATTTGGTTCAGAATGTTTTTTTTCTTGTTTTCCTGCTCTAAAAACTGGGTGCGTCTTATGGTCTGAAAAATACGGTAAGCATTTTCCCAAAACATTTTTGTGT
This sequence comes from Vipera ursinii, assembly GCF_947247035.1. Lineage (NCBI taxonomy): Eukaryota > Metazoa > Chordata > Lepidosauria > Squamata > Viperidae > Vipera > Vipera ursinii. The sequence goes on along the minus strand of NC_139529.1, from coordinate 3,342,841 downwards.
GTGTGTCTTCATCTGTTGATTTGAAGCCTTTATTCTCTTTTGGTTACAAATGTTTTCTGAGTAGAAAATATGTTTCATTTTGAATATGGAATTCTATTCCAGTAGTTATTCTGAACTCTTCTGGGTCTTCCTCAGTTCAGCAAATCGAAAACTTGGGACTGTTCTGACCTGGCCCACGACGGTGAGGCAGGTGTTAGTTAAAGTCAGTTTATTACTCACACAGTGCCCCAACAACTCTCCAATGGGGCTGGTAAAGCTCCACCACCCATTTTCCCTATCCATCGTCCCCCTCTGCCAGAACCGCTCAGTTCCCGCAAACTGGGTTCCGAGGCACAAGGACCAGACGGACTGCTCACGGAACCGCAGGCCTCACAACACAGCTTAAGATTCTGAAAGCCAAAGCAGGGAATCCAAAATTCCCAAGACAGGAAGGCAAGTTTGAAGTTCACAAAGTCTGAGGTCCAGAGCCCAAAAACACAGTTGGAAGGTTGAAGAAAGTCTATGAAAGCCAGCAAGGCGTGCACCAACACAAACAGGTATTCCTGGCAAACGCAGCTCTTTCCTTCCCCCCTCCTCTTTTTTTTAAAATCCCATTTATATCCCGCCCTTTTCCGAAGACTCAGGGCGGCTTACAATTTAAAACCCAAATCGATGTGCTTAGCAGTAGCCTTCGTTCTATGTTATATGCCTGTTTATTAGGGCTTTCGCCCCTTCCCAAGCGGCATTATTACAAAGTCAGCTTACTGCCCCCAACAATCTGGGTCCTCATTTTGCCTACCTCGGAAGGATGGAAGGCTGAGTCAACCTTGAGCCTGGTGGGACTGGAACCTGCACTAATTGCAGGCAGCTGGTGTTACTTAAGGAGGCATTACCCACTGCTCCAAGGCTCTTCCCCAGCTGTTCCTTGTGAAGAGGGCCGGGCCTGCTTCCTCACATTCTCCTAACGGCCTCTGGGCTTCCCTCCACTGCTCTCTGCCCTTGCATCGGCAGAGGAGGCAGCCGGTCCTCATCAGGAATGGTCCAGGTTGGGGAGGTAGCTGGTCCTTTACCAGAGGTGTTCTGGAGTCTGTCATCCCCGTTGGCTCTCCACAGCAGGTGATCTGCTCCTACAGGTGTGTCGTCTCCTGGTTGGTCACCTTCCCCTCCTCCCGCAGCTGGATGGCCCTGGGACTTCCTTGGCCCTGGGATTCTATGCTCCTTCCAAGGTGACCGTGCCATCCAACTCCTCCAAAACGGGATCCTATGGAGCCATGACAGGGACGCTTGGGTGAGTCTTCTTTTGGCTAAAGCAAAATCTGGATGGTGTGAATTGAGTGAAATTTTTTCCTCCTCTCTTCAGCAGTTGCAGTCCTGTGTATCACTTACCCTTGTATCACTTACCTCTTTGGTGCCTCCTGACCATCCTCACAGCTACACCCCCCCTTCTCCTGCCCCCTTCTCCTGCCCTTCTCCCCACTGAAGCACTGTGTCACAATCCATTTATATTTCATTTATAACTCTTCTTTTCTGCGCAAACCCAAATCTCACCCCCCTCCTTGGATTCTGCCATTCCCAAGGAGGAGAGGGAATAAACATGGGGGTTTATTGCCTCCACTTCCTTTCCTTAGATGTAACTTTTCGTTTATTTAGCCTGCCTGTTACCCATCACAATAAGATCGATGAGAGGCATTAAACTGGTTTGTTTCTCTGGATGGAATGCGAAGGGGTGGGATTGATTCTGCAACGAATGGATTGATGGTTCTCTTTTCCCCCACAACGGGCTTGCCACCTGGAACTCGGCTGATCCGGAACTGACCGAATGAACTGAGGGGTGGGGTTTTGCTTGGGGACACTTTAAAAATATCGATCTGTGAGGGGATTCTTCAGATCCTGTCTATTGTACCCTCTCTATCATCTATGTCTTAGTAAAAGTTCCTGCTTGGATAACCTTGTCTCCAAGTCTCTTTCTTTCTTGAGATGTGGATTGGCGTGGGTCCTGGCACACTGGTGAGTGTTTCAATCTCTTCCCATAACGAGCCTGTCCGACTTGTGCAGGCACAGCTTCGGATTCCGCTGGTCAAAAAACTTTACAGGAACTAGAACAAGAGTTTTAGTGGGCGCGCATTGCCCACCCTTTGGAACATGCTTTTTATTTCTATTCACAGACCTTTCATGTTTCTTCCTCTTTATTATTGTAAGCCGCCTAGAGTGGTCCCCACAGTGAGAGAGGTGGCAAATTTAATTAATAAAAATAAAGCATGAGACGCTGCTAACACTGAATGTTATTGCTTGACGAGATGAAGAAGTAGCCGTTTCGTATGTTAAGCTTGTGTATTGCTTTAAAAGGTTGGGAGGGGGAATGAGTAGGATTGCACCTTCAAGGCCATCTCTCTAAAGAAGATAAGGCCTTGGTGGGTTTTCTAATGGAAGGGAAACTGATTCTTTAAATTAATTGGAGAATATGATTAATGACAAAATCAAAAAGGTGAAGAATTGTCTTTTAATATATTGTGCAAGGGGGCGGAGATTTCAGATTCCAGCTTCCTTCGAGCAAGCATTTGCAGGTGTATTAGGCTAATAAAGGACTTTTAAGGTAAACAATGCCTCAGAGTCACTTTAAAAGCCCATACGCATACGTCGGAAACTTGACAACAGCTTTATTTAATTGCTGAACTGGCAGCAGGAGAGCCACCTCCAGTCCACCCAGTGGACGAGGGGCCAGGCCCTCGCTGTCTGTCCAGCGTATTATGCCACGGGTGTCAAACTCAATTGCATCGTGATGTATTGTGATGTTATTTTTTTGCCTTTGCAGAGCTGAGATGGACATGACATGTGGGCTGCCAGTTTGACACCCATGTATTATGCTGTTTGGGTCTACCTAAAGGAAAGGTAGTGTGTGACTTAGGCAGGTTTTGTTGCATTCACAGAGCAAAATAATTGAAATATGCCTGGATAAGCCCTGACATGCAGAAGCAGCTACTGGTGCACGGAACAGTTTGCACTTCTGGTCCCTCTCTTGCTGCTTGGAGCAAAAGAGGAGAGAGGGGATAAGGAAGGGATCTTGCCTTATCCTGGCCAGCTGTAAGGCTGAGTATTGTTGGGTTACCTTAGGGACAAAAAGAAAACCCTTCCAAACAAGTGCCAGGTTGCATTTTCCCCCCCACTTAAATGCTTTTTGTTCACAGGTGGAAAATTCTGGATGGCTTTTTTTTACATCTTTGCAGAGTAGTTTTACTCGATCTCAAGTCTGCCTCAAAAATGCTTGCATTTTAATATGTCTAGGAGGAGGCGGAACTACTTGATGAAAAGTTAAACAATATACACTTGGCTGAAGCACTTCATCTTTTAGCGGTTTACTTCTTGGTAACTCATTGTTTATTTTACCTTGCTTCCTTCATGACTTAATGAAGACATATTTATATACAGTTCTGTCCAAGCCGTGTACGTTACGTAAGGTAAATATCTACTTTTCTACTCATGAAGATGCTTTGCTCTGAGCCTTATGTGGGAGCTGAGAGGCCGTGAAGTCCAACTCCCACAGGACCCGTTGTGGTGCCACTGGCAGATGGAGGACAGCATTCCTTTGGATAGGTTTTTAAATAAATAAATAATACAACACTTATGAGGCCTTTCCCGGGCATCTGTTGCCATTCTTTCTTCAGAGACCTTTCTTTTTTGATTTTGAGGTCTGGAGGCTCCAATTCGGCATCTCTTTGGGTCACCTGGCTTCTTTCATCCAGCCTCCATGGGTACTTTTGCAGAGTTGCGTTGGAAGGAACGCTTCGGAAACGTGACTTTCTTTTTTTGGATTTGACTTCAAAAAGGCTGTTACTTGGGTGCTGCTGTGACTGTGAATGATCACTAAACAAACCATTGTACGTCAAGGGCTGCCTTCCTGTACTCCTTCCAATTCCTAGTTTCCCCACAGCAGCAGCAGCCCAGCATAATCTGCACCCTTAAGGGGAGTGAGCTGAGCAGATCTGCATGCTTGCTTCAATAACTGGCACCATTCCACACGGGCAGTCACAAATCGAGCTTAAGCCAGGGCTAGGCAACCTGGTTCAGGAATTCTGGGAGTTGAAGTCCACGAGTTATAAAAGAGCCAAGGTTGTCTACCCCCTATGTCCTGCAGGGACAGAGGAGAGCCCAGGTGAGCACACACACCCCCCCCCCCCGCAAAAGGATTGGGATGGGATACCCAGGACAAGGAGGCGGACAGCAACGGGAAAGCAAAGACCAGGCCAGGATGTCCCAAATTGTGGTGGTCCCCTACTGTACTCCTTGGAAAGTCTCATTGAGAACGATGCTTCTCTGTTAATAGGGATTGTTAGCCTGTGCTTCCATAGCCCCTGACCCTGGTTCTGAATCTCACGGCTGTGTTATTTCCTCTTCCGAGTTGAGAAATGCCACAAGGTTTAAGTACAAGCCCTGAACTTGCAGCTAACACAACGGAGGAAGGTATAAGGCCCCACAGGTCCTGCCTCTAGACGAGGGGTGTCAAACTGCTGGCTGGTTTCACACCGAAGCCGTGCCCACCCCATTGCCGGCAACGCAAAAATCGTGACCTCACTTTTGCAGAAGTTGCCTACAATAACGCAGTCCACTCCAGCGCAGGCTACACTTCCCTTTCAGGTAGCCACTGGTCAAAGTTTCAACCCTATGCCAGAACTAACCCCAAATTAACCGGAAATCCCATCGCTGAAAAAATGGATTGCACAATTACAAAACACCTGGCCAATCGTTAGGATAGCCTTAGTCGAAGCTAGACAAGCACAGGCGGACAAAAAGAGAGTCGAACCTAAACCATTCACTCTAAAAGAAATGGCATATTTGTCAACAAAATACCTAAAATCCCTACAGCCCTGTAAAAAATGTCGTCCAAAATACATAGGACCTTTTCCAATCAAAAGAATCATAAACCCAGTAACAGTAGAATTGGAACTACCCAAAACCCTCAAGCAAATACACCCAATTTTTCATTGCAGCTTGCTGAAAAGAGAACAACAGTCGCCCTCAAGAGCAAAATTCCCCCACCACCACCTCCAAACACATGACGTGGTGAGTTTGACACCCGTGCTCTAGATGGACGGTCACCCCACTGTCCTCAGACGTACGACTGCACCCAGTGGCACAATGAAAATTCAGGCATTTGGCAACCAGCACGTGATGACTACGAAGGTTGCAACATCCCAGGGTCAGGTCATATGGGGCCTTCCCAGCCGGCTTGGAACAAGCAAAACAGTGGGGAAAGCCCGTTTCACTTGCCCATTCGCACTGGAGTGATTTGTTTAATGACGCCAAAAGGTTATAAAAACGACTCATTTAACAAGGATTGCATCTATAGCTGGCTCAGCTCTGCTTCCTTCCGGGACAGAAAGTCAGTGCAGTCATCTTTTTAAAATTGATGTGAAGGCACAAGAGGTGGTTGAGACTGAAAAGCATGGGTCTGCGGTGAGCCTGGAGGCAAAGCCAGCCTTTTTCTGTCTGGAGTGCAGGATACCTCCCCTGCCTTTGAGCAAGTGCTCTTTGTCACAACACTGAATTATTCTATTTAGGGCCTGGTGAATGTGTGGACTGCTACGGAGCTGAAAAGTCAGCCTGTTTCCTGGAGCTAAGGAATGTTAAAAAAAATTTCAGTTCATGGCAAGGAATGACGCTCAGTCAGAGAACTACCTGCGTTTGGCTTCATCACACAGTAAACAGTACTTTTTACTTTTTAACCTGATTGTTGGGATTAACCTTATTGTTGGCCTGACACAATGCATTGTATTTCAGTTCACTAAAAGAACTGAAATTCACGTTATTATAAAACTACAGCTGTTTGAAACCAGCCTGAGAGTTGGCAGCATGGATCCCACAAAACATATCCAACCTTTGTTCTGAATTGGCTCCCCCAGCGAGGGATCAGCCATCATGTCCTTGAAGCAGAAGTCATATGAAAGAGAGACACCATTTATTTACATCAGATAGACCAGGGGTAAGCAACCTTGGCTCTTTTATGACTCGTGGACTTCAACTCCCAGAATTCCTGAGCCGGCATGGCTCAGCATGGAAACCTCTCCCTTTCCCCTCAGCATGGCTAACTCAGGAATTTTGGGAGTTGAAGTCCACGAGTCATAAAAGAGCCAAGGTTGCCTACCCGAGATAGACAATTGTCCTCACCCCAGCTAGGCTCACCTGGAGATCCCTATCAATTCCACAAAAACTGCTTTTCTTTCTCATCCCTCCCCATCCCAAAGTTCTGCCTGTGGAGCTGCGTGGCTCCCCTGTGGCACGCTACTCAGAGACCAAGAGTGGGGCCGGCCTCCCTGGCTTGTCCTGGGGCTTCCCCGGGTGCTCTTAAGAATATTTGGTGTTTGAAATTTTCTTCCACAAGAGGGTCTTGAGGCTGTTGAGCACCAGTGAGTGGTGCACCTCCATTTGGCTGGCCAGGCCGCTGAGCGTGGTGCACGTTTTCAGCTGCTTCTGCAGCTCCTCCTTCAAGTCACTCGGGGCCCCGTGGAGCAGGTACTCCAGCAGGAGCCCACAAACCTTGGCGAGGTTGGGCTGCACCACATCGCTCTTGCACTGCTTCATGAGCTTATCACACGGCGCCACACAGTCCTTCCCGTACATGCAGTCCGCGTTTTGCTCACAGTGACGGCCCTTGAGGAACCCCTGGATGGCCATCTCCGTGGCCACCGTCCTGAGATCCACCATTTTGAAGTCATATCTGTTATTGTAGCCCATGTGGGCAAAGCCAGCCTCACAGATGTAGAAGTTGCCGTAGGTCCCGTGGAAGATCTCCTCCACGAACTCCAGGAGCCCAATGGCGATTTTGGCTCGCCGGGGCCAGGCGGGGGAGAACCACTGGTGGATGATCCTGAGGAGGGCAGAAGGCAGCAGCGGCTGCAGGAAGGGAGGAAGGTCCATGGTGTAGAGGGAGGTGTGGTGGATCTTCTCTGTGAGATACAGATCGCCACAGTGCCCCAGCAGCCTCGGGGTGTGCTCCTTCTCGTGCAGGGAGAACGTCAGCAGGAAGTCGTTCAGCTGCAGAAGTGCCCAGATGGATTTCGCTTCGGCCAGAGAAAGCTTCCCGTCCCGACTGACATCAGCCATGGCGATAATCTGGTTCACCAAGTTGTTGAGGGAGGCTTGATCCCCAAGACCAGCCTGTGAAAACAACAACGTAAGACATCTTGTGAGGACCTCGCACACAACACGGTAAAACAGCGAGGGGCATTCAGAATAGAATAGAGCTGGAAGGGACCTTGGAGGTCTTCTATTCCAACCCCTTGCTCAAGCAGGAGAATCTATACAATTTGAGACAAGTGGCTGTCCAATGGTGATGGAGCACCCACAACTTCTGGACAGAAGCTGTTCCGCTGGTTAATTGTTATCAGGGTTAGGAAGTTTCTCCTTAATTCCAGGTTGCTTCTCTCCTTGATTAGTTTCCATCCGTTGTTTCTTGTCCTGCCTTCTGGTGCTCTGGAAAATAAGCTGACCCCCCCTTCTTTGTGGCAGCCCCTCAAATGCTGGAATACTGCTATCATGTCACTCCCTAGCCCTTCCTTTTCTCTAGATTAACCAAACCCAAAATGGGACAACTGTTTGTGGCTTGGGGAGACTTTGAATGTTGAGAGGAACTGTTGACCATGGGTCTTTACCAAATGATGGCTCTATTTTCAGCTTGAAAGCCCACGGAGCCAGGTTACGTAGGGACCTGGGATAAGTCCCAGATGGTTTCTGCCTGTCTTAACTAGATGCCAGCTGGGCACCCTCTGGGTCCAAACCATTTGATCCCCACTCTTCTTATTTTAGTTGAAGCCAACGGCACACAAAATAGGAATTTATTTAAGAAACCTATATATCTGCCCATCTTTTCTATCTATAAGTGGCTCGTGACAACAACAAGAAACACAACACACAAGACACACACAATCCAAAAATTCAACATCTCCCCCCCAAAGCTCCTGGCACCCACAACACTCCCTGACGCACAGATCTCCACCGTGCCTGTGCTCCAGCCTCAACGGATCCCACCCGGTCCTTGGGAAGAAGCCAGCTTTTTAAGGTCTTCCCCAAAGGGTGGGGGCTGATGGCTCTCAGAGGGAGGGGGCTGCGGAGGATCGGGGCCACAACTGAGAAGCAGCACTGCCCAAGTCCCACTAGATCAGGGGTCGGCAACCTCGGCTCTTTTATGACTCGTGGACTTCAACTCCCAGAATTCCTGAGCCAGCTATGCTGGCTCAGGAATTCTGGGAGTTGAAGTCCACGAGTCATAAAAGAGCCGAGGTTGCCGACCCCTGCACTAGATGAGAGGCAGGGGCTGGAGTTCCCCCACTTTATCCGGTCTGGTGAAGCCGGCAGAAACCTCCAAGGAGAGACAAGTCCTACAGACCACCTGCCCTGGGGCAAGGAAGGGTCTGAGAAGGTGACAAGCATCACCTTGAACTGGCACAGTGAAGCAACCCTGGGATTGTTGTTAAGTGCCGTCCTGCATGCTTGGATAAAAAGAGGAGACTCATTTCAAGGTGAGATTCAAGGTGCTGGTGATAACCTATAAAGCCCTAAATGGCATGGGCCCGGATTATCTGAGGGAGCACCTGCTGCCAGCGTCAATTTCCTATTGTCCTGTGCATTCCCACAGGGAGGGCCTCCTCAGGGTACCGCCGGTCAAGGATTGCCGACAGGCGATCCCCAGGGGGAGGGCGTTCTCTGCCCTATGGAATCAACTGCCAACGGAACTCCGGACTGCCCCCGACCTTCGTTCATTTCGCTGGGACCTAAAAACCTGGCTCTTTGAGGTATCTGGTCTGGACTGAGGGGTTTTAATGTTTTTAAATTGTGATTTTAATTTTTGGAGGCTAGACTTAATTTAATTTTAATTTTATATTGTATTGTTTTTAAATTTTGCCTTGTAAACCACCCTGAGTCCTTTGGGAGTAGGGCAGTTAAAAACCGAATTAATAATAATAATTTCATCATTTCCAAGACTTGTCATTTAATCTTGGGGGCTCCCCCTTTCATAGGGGCAATTGCATCCCCCCCCAAAAAAAAATTGCCTGCCCTCCCACCCCATGTCCTTGTCTGCTCACCTGCTCACATTCTGCAGCAAGGGCAGCCTGCCAGATTGAATGCCACAAAGGCCCGTACGAATCGGCCTTGCAGAGGTGGTTCAAAGGTCTTCTCATACCCACATTTCCCCGAAAATAAGACCGGGTCTTAAATTAATTTTTGCTCCAAATGACGCATTAGGGCTTATTTTCAGGTGTTTTTTTTCCATGTGCAATGATCTACATTTGTGTATTTATATTTAATTAAAAGGTAAAAGGTAAAGGTTCCCCTGCACATCCGTGCTAGTCGTTTCCAACTCTAGGGGCCGGTGCTCATCTCCGTTTCCAAGCCGAAGAGCCAGCGCTTGTCTGAGGACGTCTCCGTGGTCATGTGGCTGGCATGAGTAGATGCCAAAGGCGCACGGAACGCTGTTACCTTCCCACCGGAGTGGTCCCTATTTTTCTACTTGCATTTTTTACGTGCTTTCGAACTGCTAGGTTGGCAGAAGCTGGGACGTGTAACAGGCGCTCAACTCTGTTACGCGGCACTCGGGATTCGACCCGCCAAACTGCTGACCTTCTGATCGACAAGCTCAGCGTCCTAACCCACTGAGCCACCGCGTCCCTTATACTTAATTACACATTATTATTTTATAATTCAATACACCTGTCGTGTGTTGCAACAGACATATTACCTGCGTCCATCTGGCTGACAATCATAATTGGGGCTTATTTTGGGGGTGGGGCTTATATTAGGAGCATCCTGAAAAAATCAGGCTAGGGCTTATTTTCTGGCTAGGTCTTAATTTTCAGGGAAATATGGTAGTGATGGAGAGGCACTCACTTTCAAGAAATGCAGAAGCATCTCTCGGAATTCGTCCATGGATGTCCCCCTTGTTGGCTTGTTGAAGAGAACCACGTCTCTCCTGGGGTCTGCATCTGGGTTGCTGTCGGCCTTCAGCGCTTCTTCCAGGCCACATTTGATCATCACCTCTTTCTCCTTCCAGAGGCCACTGTAGACCTGCAATGTAGAACAAAAAAGGTGCCTGGACTGCATTAGCTACCTTAACCTCAGTAGCTGGAGACTTACAACGTACATAGCCTCGACTTCCTCCTGTGATTTGTCTTCCTGTGATTTGAGCCCAGAAATTTTGTTTGGCAAATCCTGACAAGTTACAAAGTGGATCATCCTGATTTTATGGCTTTTTTTGTGGCGGTCGTTAAATGAACGTGGCAGCAGTTGCAAAGAAAGCGCAGTGGTGGTTAAAGGGACACGGTGATTGTTGACTGAACCCATTGCACACTATGGGGCACTGATTTTGTAAATGTTGTTGTTTTTTAGAAAATACAAATCACAGTCGTGACCGTTTCCCTGTAAAGATACCGGGATAACCCCAAATGCAATCATAGGACTTCAGGGGGGAGAGGAATGTCAGAACTTTAAATTTGTATTTACAAGTCCCTTTTTCAGTGTCTGATTATAAGTAAAAATAATGAAGTTGGAAGGGACCTTGGAGGTCATCTAGTCCAACCCCCTGCTCAGGCAAGAAACCCTATACCATTTCAGACAAACGGCTGTCCAGTCTCTTCTTAAAAACTTCCAGTGTTGGAGCCTTTACCGCTTCTGGAGGCAGGTTGTTCCACTGGTTAATTGTTCTAACTGTCAGGAAGTTTCTCCTTAGTTTCAGGTTGCTTCTCTTCTTGGTTAGTTTCCATCCGTTGCTTCTTGTCCTGCCTTCAGGCGCTTTGGAGAATAGCTTGACTCCCTCTTCTTTGGGGCAGCCCCTGAGATACTGGAACATTGCTATCATGTCCCCCCTCGCCCTTCTCTTCATTAAACTTGACATCCCCAATTCCAGCAACCGTTCCTTATATGTTTTAGCCTCTAGTCCCCTAATCATTTTTGTTGCTCTTCTCTGTACTCTTTCTAGAGTCCCAACATCTAGTTTACATCGTGGTGACCTGTACTTGTTTCCTCCCACGTGGATACCTCTCAGATCTCAGTTGCTTCTGATTCTCCTAAATCTCATCCTGTCCCACTTCATGTCTAATTTAAGCCAGGGGTCAGCTACGTTACTCTTAGCATTTGGATGTCCATGATGTCCCTAGGTAACAGCTGTAGACCCTGAATATTAACTTTTCAATGAATAAAATGGCAGACTAAGAGAGTTGGGAGGGACCTTGGAGGTCTTCTAGTCCGACCCACTGCTCAGGCAAAACACCTTGTATCATTCTGCACAAATGGCTGTCCAATTTCTTTTTGAAAGCCTCCAGCGATGATGCAACCACAGCTTCTAAAGACAAGCTGTTCCGCTGAGTAATTGTTCTCACAGTTAGGAAATGTGTCTTATTTCTAGGTTGCTTGTCTCCTTGAATAGTTTCCATCCTTTGCTCCTTGTCCTGCCTTCAGGTGCTTTGGAGAATAGATTGACGCCGCCTTATTTGTGGCAGCCTCTCAAATTTTGGAAGATTGCTATCATGTCATTGCAGTCTTTTTAAGGACAAGATTTCTGTCAGGACCCCTCCAATAGATTTGTCTACTGTTTATTGCTTGTGCTTATGTATTCATTTTTGGGGTCTTCCATTTTGTTGGGAGGGGGCTCATTGGTTGGGGAATGTGTTTGCCTTGCTCTGCTTTGCCCTCCCTCCGTGAGAAAGGAATGTGGCCTGAAAAACATCTGCCTACATTACAACGTAGACAACGTAGACAACGGAGCCTGCGACCATTGGGAAACGAAACCGAGAGAGTGCTTGAGAGGGGCGCTAAATCACTAGCTTCTCAAAACAACCAGGCCCCTATGGATTGGCTGGATTTCAACGAGATGGTTGAACACTGGGAGGTGGAGACCTGAATGAGCCCTTTGATGTAACCATGCGCGCGTGAAATATTCAGACCTTGCTTTGCTCTTCTGCTATCACTGACTCAATAAAAGTTCCTTTTGAAACGATGCCTGTTTCAAGAGTTCTGCTTTCTTGGGGGACCCAGTTGAGGCAGGTCCTCACAATTTCAGAGGTAAACTTGGAGAAGAGATTATGAAATCTTCCATGACAGACCTGCCAAAACCCCAGCAAACTAGAGTTCTCTTACAGATCAAAAATATTACCTTGGAGTACAATTCTGTGTTAATTAGGCTACATATTTTTTTCAGTTCTCTGGAGTTATTTTTCTGAAAAAGACTTTTTCCCCACATCCTTCCAGAGATGGCCCAGCCCGTCCTAAACAAGTAATTTGTCCTCAGCATAAAATATGCAGGACCTACCTGCTGGGTGGGAGAAGGTGACAAGCAGTGTTCAAAAACCAAGGTGTGGTCCTCGCAAAGGTCTTTGCACATTGATCCCGAAATGATGCCTTTGTTGTATTGATCGCACTGAAAGAGAGAGAGAGGGGGAAACCCTGACCATCCCTTTTGCTGGGATGAGGAGGAATCACGAGCACTTCCTGTCTTATAAACTCAGGTTACAAATATTTTATCTACTTACCGATACCGAGAAACTGCCTCAAATCAAGTTTTTTAAAAAAGGGACACTGAGCAAATTTATCAGTTGTTAAGTACAGGAGGTCTTCAACTTACAACAGTTCGTTTAGCGACTGTTCATAGTTACAGCGGCACTGGGAAAAAGTGACTTATGACCGTTTCACACACTTAACGATGTTTCAGCATCCCCAAGGTCACATGATCAAAATTCGGACTCAAGCCACAAGAAGATAACTTGAACCATTCCTCTCTCTCCCCAGGCATTTTCGGGATTAAACTGGCTAGTTTTAACAGAATGGCTGCTTTCCACGCTGACCTTACATGCGATTTCCATCTTGTGATGGGCTGTGCATAAACCTGGTGAACATCATCATCATCATCTTACAGCTCAGCCTCTTCATGGGGTGGGAAGTCCCCTGGAGTAAAAGTGGAAAGTTGCAAGCGCTCGGGCATATCTCCTTCCCACTCACAGCTGGGCTGCTGCAAAAGTGGGCAAGGGACAGCCTTTCCTGACGCAGGGCAGGGCAGAATAGAATAGAATAGAAGATAACAGAATAGAATAGAATAAAAATAAAGGGATAGAATAGAATATGAAATGGAGTAGAGTAGAATTGTTGTTAGCTGTGAAGTCGTGTCCGACCCCTCACGACCCCATGGACAACGTTCCTCCAGACTTTCCTGTCCTCCACCACCTTCTGGAGTCCATTGAGGCTCACACCTCCTGCTTCAGTGACTCCATCCAGCTACCTCATTCTCCGTCGTCCCCTTCTTCTCTTGCCCTCAATCTTTCCCAGCATTAGGCTCTTCTCCAGTGAGTCCTTCCTTCTCATTAGGTGGCCAAAGTATTTGAGTTTTAGCTTCAGGATCTGGCCTTCTAAAGAGCAGTCAGGGTGGATCTCCTCTAGGAGCGACCGGTTTGATCGCCTTGCAGTCCAAGGGACTCGCAGGAGTCTTCTCCAGCACCACAGTTCAAAGGCCTCCATTCTTTGGCGCTCAGCCTTTCTTATGGTCCAACTTTCACAGCCATACATTGCAACTGGGAAGACCATAGCCTTGACTATACGCACTTTTGTTGGCAGGGTGATGTCTCTGCTTTTTAGTGTGCTGTCTAGATTTGCCAGAGTAGAATAGAATAGAATAATAAAATAAAGGAATAGAATAGAATAATAAAAGGAATGGAATGGAATAGAATAGAAAATAGAAAATGCAATAGAATGGAATGGAATAGAATAGAATAAAATAATAAAGGAATAGAATAAAATAAAATAGAAAATAGAATAGAATTAGAATTAGAATTAGAATTAGAATTAGAATAGAATAGAATAGAATAGAATAGAATAGAATAGAATAGAATAGAATAGAATAGAATCTTGAAGGGATCTTGGAGGTCTTCTAGTCCAACCCCCTGCTCAAGCAGGAGAACCTATACCATTCCAGACAAGTGACATGGGCAGAGGCCTTTCTCTGCATTTCTCAAAGCCACCGGCTCTGGTCACTTGGGTGTAGGAGATGCCGTTGTTTTATGGATTATTGTCTTGTTTTTGTTTTGGTTGCTGCCCAGGCTGATTAAGGAGGCGGGTGGCTTATAAATGTCAATCAATCAATCAATGTTTCCTCCTGTTGCAATGTCACGGCATTTCACAGTCAGGAGAGGAAAATAAACCGTGTTTGCTGTTCCAAATCTTGGCAGGTATTGCTGCTGTGCAAACCTCACTTCAAGTCAGCTGCAGCCTTATTTAACCAGGATTAAATCGGAGCACAGAGAGCTCCGCACGCATCATCTGGCGATGAGTCCCACGAAGGGAGCGATGTCAGAAACAGGAACTTTTGCTTTCATTGTCCGTGAGTGCAAAGCAGTCGCTTTGGCTTGCCTTTTTAGATTTTACCAGGAAAGAACTTGAGTTATCAGAAAAAGCCAGCAACGGGGATTTGATATTTAATAGCCACCAAAAACAGGAATAGCAGTCTTGAGTTGAACTTGTCAAGCAGCGCAAGCCAGATGCCTGCCAGGGGACATGTGCCACCAGCAGAAGAGAATACATGTAGCTCAGGGTTGAAGTGTGAGGTCCTCGGTGCTCTCTGAGCTTGGTTGTTTTCTTGCAGACATTTCATGACCCAACTAGGTAACATCATCAGTGCTCAGAGGGAGTTGGGTTTGTGGAGTGGAGGACAAGAAAGGGAGGAGGAGGAGGAGGAAGAAGACGATGATGATGACGACGACTACTGTGGGATCCTTATTTATTTATTTATTAAATTTATATACCGCCCTTCTCTCGAGGGACTCAGGGCGGTGAACAGGGCACATATAAATAACAAATACAAAAATTAAAAAGAGAATTAAATAATCGCCCAATAAAACAATACAGTATAAAAACCCATTAAAAACCCTAAAATCCCCATCCTTGGTGGTCTCTGAGCTTAGCTGTTTTCTTGCAGACATTTCATGACCCAACTAGGTAACATCTTCAGTGTTCGGAGGGAGTGGGGTTTATTCTCTATTTATATACCATGGTTTGCCCTGTCAGCGTTGGTGGGAATGTTTTCAGTGGTCCCTTGATTAGGCTGTTAATTACTGTTGGATTGTTTGTCTGAGTTGCTAGTTTCTTGATTGTTTACCGCCTGACTGTTGGTCTAGACCAGGGGTAGGCCACCTTGGCTCTTTTATGACTGGTGGACTTCAACTCCCAGAATTCCTGAGCCAGCATGGCTGGTTTAGGAATTCTGGGTATTGAAGTCCACAAGTCATAAAAGAGCCAAGGTTGCCTTGGACTATCTATAGAACAACAATCAAATAGCAAACTACAGCCTAATTAAGAAACTGCCAAGAACCGTCCCAACCGATGGTGGTCAGGGGCCCAGAGCCCAGCCAGCCACCTGTTCCCACCGGAAGTGCCCCCTTGGCAGCAGAGCTCCCCTGCCTTGCCAGGCAGACTCTGGGACAGGCTCTCGAGAGAGGCTTTAGGCCAGGGGTGTCAAACTCAATTTCATTGAGGGCCACATCAGCATTGCAGTTGCCCTCAAGTGGCCGGGTGCCCGTGGCCTACTGGGTGGGCATGGCTAGAGTGCATATAGCCTACTGGGTGGGCATGGCCAGCTCTACATCGTTCGCATCTAGGGTGCCTATGGGGGTCTGGGCAGGAGTGGGACAGATCTGTGGGTCTCTGGCAGAAGGAGGGTCTCTGGGCCAGGGCCAAGGCAGCGGGGGCCGTTCCCTCACTGTTTCTAGGATGGCTTCGCGGGCCGCATGAAACCACTTCGCGGGCCGGATCCGCCCCCCGGGCCTTGTGTTTGACACGTCTGCTTTAGGCCCTCTCCTCACCGCTCAGCGTGATGGGTGTTGTGGTCCACCTGAAAGCTGCCCTGCCCCTTGTGCTTGAGCCCCCTCCCGAGAGAAACACTCACAATGATCGTCTGGCAGACGTGTCCCCTGCAGAGCTCGGAGTAGGACGAATAATGTATGTAGACCATCCAGCTGCCCACAAAAACGCCCAGCCAGGCAAAGAAGAGGTACTTCACTTTGATGCCAGGAAGGCGGCTCTGATAGGGGAAGAAACAAAACAGGGAGAAAAAAGGGAATCAAGCTAAGGCTAAGAAAGACAGGTAAAAGTTTAACTCAGGACTTTCGGCTCTGGCTGGATCCATTCACAGAATAACATCGAATAAGCAAGAGTTGGAAGGGACCTTGGGAGGTCTTCTAGTCCAACCCCCCGCTCAAGCAGGAGGCCACTCTGGACCAACGGCTGACCAATCTCTACCTTGAAAGCCTGACTCGAAGGGACCTTGTTTCCCACGAAATGAAATGAATCGCAAAGTGCCCCAGTTTTTCCCCCTATCTAGCGCGTCTTGGGCCAAACCGTTCAGAAATTGCAGTGGTTGTAGTAGTGACTGCTTGATTAAACCATTTTAAATGAAATTTGCATGCAAAGCAAGAGGTCTCCCTAGGAGACCGCTATTAACTGAGAAGCAGGCAGCGTTTTCCCTTAATAGTTTCCTGGTTTCTTGGAAGATGGGAACCACATCAGCCCTTTGCCAACGGAGCAAAGCATAAGCATTCAACCGGCTCTCCTGCTGGGTTGGTTGCCTCCACAGATGTCCATCTGTGTGTCTATCACCAGCCACGGGTCCAGGGGCCACCAGGATAACCCTCCACAGAGCAGGAACCACAACCTGCCACAATGAAGATTTTTTTACCATCCTGCCAACAATTGCTGATTTCGTTTGTTTGGCCACCGTAGGTCACGCAAAGGCAGTACGGTAACTGTTGTTTTTCCTAACCAGCCAGACGTAAGCCCAAAAGCTCTTCATGTTCCCTTGCTCACTAAGAGATGGGTTCCTCTAAGCCAGAACGGGGTTTGCTTGCGTGTGAACTTGCCGGAAAGCAAAGCAGGCTTGGAACTGGCGGATGGGAAGATGGGAGACTATCAAGAAACTCCCACAGATTTTTTTTATTTTTATTTTATTTTAATTCCATTTATATTCTGCCCTTCTCCGAAGACTCAGGCAGCTTACAAGCTTAGCAGTAGCCTTCATTCTATGTATATGCCTGCTTATTAGGGCTTTCACACACACCCCAAGCGGCATTATTACAAAGTCAGCTTAATTGCGCCCCAACAATCTGGGTCCTCATTTTACCTACCTCGGAAGGGTGGAAGGCTGAGTCAACCTTGAGCCTGGTGGGACTCGAACCTGCACTAATTGCAGGCAGCTGGTGTTACTTAAGGAGGCATTAGCCCACTGCTCCACCAAGGCTCTTGTTGGGCAGACCGGAAATTATTTCTTTTTCACATTTCTGAATCGCCCATCTCCCTCAGGGAGGGACTGTGGGTGGTGTACAATAAAGTGTTAAAATATAAAAACATATAAAAATCACAATGGTAGGAAAATGTAATAATAAGAATAGAATAAAACAATACTTGCAAATTCCATATTCTTGCTAAATATGCATGGGAATGGAGTTTTGATCATACCTGTCTATTGGGTCAGCAGGAATCAAATTTGATTTGAATCAGATTTTAACAAAGTGTGGATAGCTCCAACTAATCACTGCTTATTCAACAGCCCATGGTTATGCAAGTCAGGATTTAATAACACAATTCTATTGAAACTTCCTATAATTCAGTCTCCTTTAACCACTCTACCACACTACTACTACACTACAGAGGCTCTGTAACTATGGCCATTAAATGGTGAATTACTCTTCTACTGTTTCTTAAATACTGTCCTTCAGAACAGCGAATTTGATGCCAATCACTGGGTGAATCTCCTATTCTCAACAAAATAAATTTTAAGTGTGACTTTAAAAACTTAGCAGTTTGGGGGGAAAAACATAGAAATTGTGATTAGAATGTTGGTTTTGGAAAGTTATAAATGTGTTATGTGTCTAAATGGAATTTTAAAATTATTTGACTCCTTCATGGCTGTGTTTTGAATTCTGGAGAGAGAAAACCCAACATAATAGGATGGAATTTAAAGGATGGACACTAGAGGGAGCTAAAAGGAAATAAAATTACAATTAAAGGAGCAGAATCTCTCTTTCATTTGCTAACACAGAATAGAGCAAAATACCTTCACACAAAATGTGCTAAAGGATATATGTGAATGGTGAACTCAGAATGAAAATTTTAAGAAGTCTGCCATTATAGATAGAATCTGTGTGAACGATGTAATGGAAGAGGAACACGTTTTTACCTGGCAAGTAAGACACTGATCAGAAAGTAGATTTTAAAACCCGTTTTAATTTCGGTGAAAAGAGATAAAGAAAAAACAATCAGCTTCTAATCTAGGACATTATTTGAAGGGATTAAAGATCGAGATTGTTAAATGTAAATGGATGGAATGTAACAATGGCTTATTTGATCAAAGTTAAAATAGAAGTTGGTATTTCTGGCCATCCTTAGTAGGCTTTTGCTGACCAGGACTAAATGGAGAGGAGAAGGGATCAAATGGATGGATGGGATGGGAAGAGGAGAGGAGAAGAAGAGATCAAATGGATGGATGGGAAGATAAGAGAGCTATAAATACTAAATATATAGGTAAAGGTTCCCCCGCACATATGTGCTAGTCGTTTCCAACTCTAGGGGCCGGTGCTCATCTCCATTTCCAAGCCAAAGAGCCAGCGCTTGTCCGAGGACGTCTCCGTGGTCATGTGGCCGGCATGACTAGACGCCAAAGGCGCACGGAACGCTGTTCCCTTCCCACCAGAGTGGTCCCTACTTTTCTACTTGCATTTCTACGTGCTTTCGAACTGCTAGGTTGGCAGAAGCTGGGACGAGTAACGGGCGCTCACTCTGCTACGCGGCACTCGGGATTCGACCCACCAAACTGCCGACCTTCTGATCGACAAGCTCAGTGTCCTAACCCACTGAGCCACCGCGTCCCTTATGTATGATATGCCATACACTATATATATATATATATATATATATATATATATATATATATATATATATATATATATATATATATATATATATATATATATATATATATATATATATATATATATATATATATATATATATATGTGGATCCTTGGTTTTTCGGGTTTTCCCCCGCGTAGAACTAAAGGTGTAGGCGCAACGTTTCGACGGAATCCCATCCGTCATCATCAGGCTTTAGCTTCCTTCTTCTGGGAGAAGCATGTGGCTGTTTGTTCCTCTTTTTTTTTTTTTTAAACTGCCAGAGGGGGTGTGTTCTGTGGAGGTGTGCTCTGATTGGGTAGGGGACCAAGTGTGTTCTGATTGGGTGGGAGTGTGTTTTGAATGGTGAGTGTGTTCTGATTGGGTGGGGGGGTTGTTCTGAGTGGATGGGCTGGTCTCAGCTGCCAGCTCCAGACCTGAGCTGGTGAGTTGTGCTGCTTTTGTTCGGCTTCGTGTTTGTGGTGGTGCCATGTTTTTATAGTGGGTGTCAATTTGCTTATTGTGTGGTTTGGAGGGGTTTAAAGTGGCTGATGTTGCAGCTGTAGTTAGGTTTCTGTTTTGTGGTTGTGTGTCTTTATCGTTGTGGGTTCGGATTTGCTTTTTGAATGGTTGTGTGGTGGTGATGTCATGTGATGTTATCATGAGTTTGGGTCTGGTATCATTCTTGGTGGTTGGGCCTCGTCTGTCAATCAAGGCGGGTTTCCAAATGGCTGGTAGACGAGAGGTATCATCTCGTTTATTCATGCTGTGGGGGCGTTTTTCTATCTCAATGGCTTCTCTGATTATTCTGTTGTTAAAATGTTCAATTTTGGCGATAGTTTTGGTTTTTTTAAAATCAATTTCATGTCCCGTGGCTTCAAAGTGTTGGACCAGGGATGAAGTTTGTTCTCCCTTTCTGAGTGAGTTTTTGTGCTCTTCAATGCGTGCACTTATTCTTCTGTTGGTCTGTCCGATGTATGTGGTGGGGCAGGTGGTGCATGGGATTTCGTATACTCCTTGGTTTTCTAACCCAATTATGTCCTTGGGGTTTCTTAGGATGGTGGATATTTTTCTGTCTGTGTAGAATGCTGTTTTGATGTTGTGTTTTTGGAGGACCTTGCTGATTCTGTCTGTGGTCCCTTTTAAGTATGGGAGGAGGGCTTTGCCATTTTCTTGTTCTCTGTCTTGGGTTTTTGTGGGTGTCTCTCTTCGGATTAAGTTGGTAATCGTGTTTCTTTGGAATCCATTGGCTGTTAGTACATTAGTGAGAGTGTGTAGTTCGGTTTTTAGGTGTTGTTCGTCAGCTAGGTGTTTGGTTCTGGAGATGAGTGTCTTGGCTACGGAGTTGATCTGTGCTGGGTGGTGGTGTGAGAGTGCGTTCAGATAGCGGTTTGTGTGTGTTTTTTTATGGTAGATAGTGTGTCCTAGGGAGCCGTTGGATTTCTTGTAGACTAAGACATCAAGGAAGGGAAGTTGATTGTTAGCTTCTGTTTCCATGGTGAATTGTATTTTGGGGTGTAGGCTATTGAGGTGTATGAGGAAGTCATCCAGTTTTTCTTTGCCGTGTGGCCAGATTACGAAGGTGTCATCTACATATCTGAGCCAGAGTTTGGGTTTGTGGTTGGATTTTTCTAGAGCGAGGGTTTCAAAGTGTTCCATGTAGAGGTTTGCGATGACAGGTGAGAGGGGTGATCCCATGGGTGCTCCTTCCATTTGTTTGTATCTTTGTCCATTGTAGATGAAGTATGTGTTAGATAGGCAGTGGTTGGTCAGATCTAGGATGTGTTTTGGGGGGTTGTATTTATTTAGGATAGCTGTCAAGGCTTCTTTGATTGGCACTTGGGTGAAGAGGGATACAACATCGAAGCTCACAAGTAGGTCACAGGGCTGTAAGTTTAGTTTTCTTATGATCTCTATGAATTGGAAAGAGTTTTGTACGTGTGAGGTGATGGAATCTGCATAAGGCTGTAGTTGTTTGGCAAGAAATTTGGCTAGATTTTGTAGAGGTGAGCCTATGGAGCTGACTATGGGTCTGAGTGGGGTTCCTTCTTTGTGTATCTTGGGCAGACCATAGAGCTTAGGACATCTGGATGATTTTTCTCTGGGAATGATTGTTTTCTGGATCTCTTCACTGATGGGGGTGGCTTTTATTTTGGATTTTGTGGTTTTTTCCAGGTAGGTGGTGGGATCTGTCTTGAGGAGTTTGTATGTGGAGTCTTGGAGTAGGTTGGATAATTTGGTATGGTAGTCAGATGAGTTCATTACCACCGTGGCGTTGCCTTTGTCTGCTGGCAGAATGATTATGCTGGTGTCATTTTTTAGGTTAAGTAGTGCTGTCTGTTCCTCTTTGGGTAAGTTGCTTTTGGGTGGTTTGCTGGTGCAGAGGATGTTGGTAACTTCGAGTCTGATTTTGTTGGCGTCATCAGGGTTAATTTTGGTCAGGCTGGATTCGACTCCGCATATAATGGTTTCCGTGGGAATGTGTTTGGGAGCGACTGCAAAATTAAATCCTTTAGACAGGACGTTGGTTTCGGCTTTGGTGAGAATCCTATCTGAGATGTTGTGCACAGTTTGTTTCATGTGTTGCTGTGGGAGAGGAGGGGTTTGTTTCTGGCGTTCCTTTAGTCTTCGGAGTTTATTGGTGTGTGTGTCTGTTTTGTAGGCAGTCTCTGTTTCAGCTCTCCAGATGGCGATTTGTTTGAATTTGTCCCAAAGTGTGGGGTGGATCTTGTTGCTGAGTTTGAGGTGAAGTGTGAGGAGGTCTCTGTTGATTTGGTCCAGGAGGAATCTTTTTGTGTGGAGTTCGTTTCTGATTAGGGCCAGTTCTGTTCTTATCAGGATGCGTTTGATGGCTGCAGAGTTGGAGTGGAATTTCAATTGGAAGGATGTGGGGATTAAATTTTGATCTCGGCAGTTGCAGAGGAATGTGAGGTCACACAGAATGGAAGCTCTTCGTACTTCGAGTTTTTCGTAGGTCTTGGTTAGCTGGTAGATTTCCTCCCCGTAGAGGTAAGATATTTGTTTTCTGAGGTTTTCGCGGGTGCCTGTATGTGGATCCTTGGTTTTTCGGGTTTTTCCCCGCGTAGAACTAAAGGTGTAGGCGCAACGTTTCGACGGAATCCCATCCGTCATCATCAGGCTTTAGCTTCCTTCTTCTGGGAGAAGCATGTGGCTGTTTGTTCCTCTTTTTTTTTTATATATAACATGAGATATGGGATGAAGTAACTTGTATTTTAATAAGAATTTGATGTTCAAATTGTTTATACTTGTTGAGACAAAGAGGGAAGTTACTTTTTTTTTCCTGTTTGTAATATTCCTTTTTTCTACTTTCTTTTTTCCCCTATTTCTTTTACATTACTGTATTCTGAATTTTGATCCCATGATCCTGGGGAGGCTGCAAAGGTCGTAAGTGTGAAAAACACTCATAACCCCCCCCCTCTTTTTTCAGGGATGCTGTAACTTTGAACAGCCACCAAATGAAGCTACAGCTGTGATTTCTCTCTCAGGTTGCTTCATAAAAAATAATAGGGACAATTTCCAGACAAGCACAATCCTGACAGCTCCTGGTGGGAAGTGCTCATTTTTTTATTTTAGAGTCGGTGGGAGGAAAGGATTGCTCCCTTCGCTCCGGTGACCCCTGCCTCACGTTCCCAGGAACAAGCCAACTTTTTATCTTTACCAGGCTAAAGAATAAAACGGCTGGACCAATGTTGGCTTCTAAAGTGCCTACTGTAAAATCCATCCTGGGGCTTGTGGTTTTCCTAGGATAGATAGTCCTGACCTTCATTTCAGCCGCCCCCTCCCTCCCAGCCGGAGTAGGGACAACAACTTCCCCTTTCTGGGCACCAAAGAAACCAGGTTGATTTTTCATCTAGGTCTGCCAAATAAAATAATAAAATAAAAATCTGCCTGCTTCAGGCAAGCTCAAGTTCAGGCCGGTCTGGAGAAGAATAGACAGAAGTCCAGGAAAAAGGAGAACAGTCCATTTGGGAACAATCCAGGTTAAGGCGCTTTCTTTCTAAAGGCACTACAGTTGCTGCAAAAAGCAAGGCAAAAAGCAAGACACGCACACAGCCCTTATGGAGATGAAGGGGGACACAAACACACACACACACACACAACACACACAACACACACACACAGAGCGCTTATGGAGATGAAGGGGGACACACACACACACACAAACACACACAACACACACACACACACACACACACACACAGACAGAGCCCTTATGGAGATGAAGTGGGACACACACGCACACACACGCACACACACACACACAGAGCCCTTATGGAGATGAAGGGGGACACAAACACACACACAACACACACACACACAACACACACACACACACACACACAGAGCCCTTATGGAGATGAAGGGGGACACAAACACACACACAACACACACACACACAACACACACATACACACAGAGCCCTTATGGAGATGAAGGGACACACACACACAACACACACACACACACAACACACACACACACAGAGCCCTTATGGAGATGAAGGGGGACACAAACACACACACAACACACACACACACAACACACACATACACACAGAGCCCTTATGGAGATGAAGGGACACACACACACAACACACACACGCACACACACGCACACACACACACAGCCCTTATGGAGATGAAGGGCATCAGGTCAACGGTTGCAAGAGCCTTTCCGCCCACCGCAGGCCGGCTTCCCACGCCCGACGACTCCCGGCTTCCCGGCCTCCGGCATCACCCGCCTTCCCGCAGAATCCGCGCCGCTCCCAGGAAGCAGCAGCGCCAGGCGCGCTCCGGCTTCAGGCGCCGGCCCGGGGCAGCCCAGGCCCGCCGCCGCCGCCTCGGGAGCCTCAGCGGCCGGCGGGAGAAGCGGAACCGACCCGGCTCCGGCCGCGCTTCCCAAAGCGGCCCGGCCCCCCGCGCGCCTCCCCGGCCTCACCTGCGGGCCCCGGGCGGGCGGGCAGAAGAGCAGCCGCGGCACCAGCCGCCGCAGCCGCCGCATGCTGGGCGGGCCGGGCGTCCCTGCCGGCTCTGGCCCCGGCGCGGCGGGCTCTCGGCGGGCCCCGGGCGGAGGCGGCGCTGCGCTCGCTCGCTCGCTCGCTCGTTCTCTCTCTCGGCGAGGATGGAGGCGGCGAGGCGGAGGGAGGCGGGCGAGGGGCGAGGCAGCCCTGGCCTCCCTCCCTCCTTCCCGCTCGGCCGCCGCCGCCGCCACCACCGCCGGCCCCTCGGCGCGCCTGCCGCAGCGGCTGCTCCTGCGGGGCCCGCCCGCCTCGCCTCCTCCTCCTCCTCCTCCTCCTCCTGCTGCTGCTGCTCTTCTTCTTCTCCTCCTCTTCCTCCTTCTCCTGCTCCTCCTCCTCTTCGTACTCCTGCTCCTTCTCTTCTTCCTCCTCTTGCTCCTCCTGCTCTTCTTCCTCCTCCTGCTCCTCTTCTTCCTCCTCCTGATCCTCTTCTTCCTCCTCCTGCTCCTCTTCCTCCTCCTGATCCTCTTCCTCCTCCCTCTCCTCTTCCTCCTCCTGATCCTCTTCCTCCTCCCTCTCCTCTTCCTCCTCCTGATCCTCTTCCTCCTCCTCCTCCCTCTCCTCTTCCTCCTCCTGATCCTCTTCCTCCTCCTTCTGCTCCTCTTCGTCCTCCTGCTCCTTCTTCTCTTCTTCCTCCTCTTGCTCCACCTCTTCCTCCTCCTGCTATTCTTCCTCCTTCTCTTCTTCCTCCTGCTCCCCTTCCTCCTCCTCCTCCTCCTCCTCCTCCTCCCCCCTTTCTGCCCCTGCCCCTTTCTGTCCTCCAATCTCAGGAATTCTGGGAGTTGAGGTCCACAACTCATGAAAGAGCCAAGGTTCCCCAGCCCTGGTCTAGATGGAATCACTGCTCAGTAGCAAAGACCAGATTGGCAACCGAAAGCCCTGACCACTAGGTCTTGCAGCCTGGAGCTCAGGGGATCACAGTAATCTGGAATGCCCAGGTTGCCTGGAATGGATCAGAGTGAACGAACCCTTTGGAATTAGCAGGAGGATTTGGCTATTGATAATCTGATGCAGAGCTTGAGTAGCCCATGAAGAGAAGCACATCCTTCCCCCAGCCCTTTAGAGACCCTCAGAATCAGAACAGAGCTGGGAGGGGCCTTGGAGGTCTTCTAGTCCAGCCCTCTGCTCAAGCAGGAGAACCTATACCATCTCAGACAAGAGACTGTCTAGCCTCTTTTTAAAAAATCTCCAGTGATGGAGCACCCACAATTTCTGGTGGCAAGTTGTTCCACTGGTTAATTCTATTCTATTCTATTCTATTCTATTCTATTCTATTCTATTCTATTCTATTCTATTCTATTCTATTCTATTCTATTCTATTCTATTCTATTCTATTCTATTCTATTCTGGAAGGAAGGAAGGAAGGAAGGAAGGAAGGAAGGAAGGAAGGAAGGAAGGAAGGAAGGAAGGAAGAAAAAATAGAGAACATCAAATGATGGTGCAAATCTGCTGTCGCAGAGGGGTGAAGAATTTCCAGAGTTCTTGCAGAAGAGAGTCAACTACATGGGGTTCCCCCAAAACCACACAATTCACAAAGGCAACTGACGTTTGCTTCCCTAGCCTGGTGGGAGAGGGAGAAACGGGGATCCTCCAGTTGAAGACGTCTGCCTTCCAGAGAGATCACCCAACCCTGGGCAGCAGGTTGTAATCCAGGCAGCCATTGCTTCCACCCCTTCCCTGCTGGCTGTTGTAGCTGTGGCAGAGAAGCAGGTTTAAGCCAGTCAGCTGGAAGATCCCTGAAGGGGGAAAGGCTAGTTTTCTTGGGATAGTCTTGTTACAATTCCACTTTGTACTGCGGTATTGAGGCCACACTTGGAATACTGCATACCGTTTCCAATATGCCTAGGAAGCAGATAGCATCTTGAATGGAAAAGTCAAAGAGTCAACACGAAAGGAATACACAAAAGGAGAGTCCACAAGATACTAAAATCAAAGCTGAATGCTGGAAATATAATTAAAGCCATTAATACATGGGCAGTCCCGATGATGATGATGATGATCATCTTCTTCTTCTTCTTCTTCTTCTTCTTCTTCTTCTTCTTCTTCTTCTTCTTCTTCTTCTTCTTCTTCTTCTTCTTCTTCTTCTTCTTCTTCTTCTTCTTCTTCTTCTTCTTCTTCTTCTTCTTCTTCTTCTTCTTCTTCTTCTTCTTCTTCTCCCCAGATAGCCCCAGGCCCATTTCCCAGGAAGACACATCAAAGCAAAAGAGCAACAAAGTAAAAATGGGTACATCACAGAAAAGGCCCCAGGTCCCCCTCCTGTCAGAATGGCAGGGTGCCGATAGGGTTTCTATGGGGACCTGATAGGCAACCTACATGATTCCAGGATGCCGTGATCATCCTAAATACACGCCAATGGGCAAGCCCCCAAATTTTGATCATATCAATCAAATAGAGCTGGAAGGGACCTTGGAGGTCTTCTAGTCCTGCTGGAGCAGGAGTCCCACTGTACCATTTGAGACAAGTAGCTGTCCAGTCTCTTTTTGAAAACCTTCACGTCACACGTGACCGTGGGAGTGCCACGACAGCCGTACGTGTGAAGTCCAGTCACAACCATTGCTTTTTCAGTGCCATTGTAAGTTTGAATGGTCGCCATCACCACGTGTCTTGCAACTTTGAATGGTATGAAGTCGAAAACTTGCTGTGTTAAGCCTGAGAACTCACTGCATGCAACACCGTCCAAAAAAAGTGTGCAGGAGACTGGTGGTTCCGCTTTCTGACTTGCCCAGCAGAGGGCGATAGAGGCCCAGGAAACCTCAGCCAGAAACTGCTTGAACGTTCAGCCTGGGGCTGGCCAAGTGGATCAAAGGTTGACCTTAAGTACACCAGGAGTTTCATGCCCTGTTATTTCCAGGGGGTTACAACACTGGGCGGGCCAGCCTTGCTCTGCAGTCAATCAGAGGCTCTGCAGCCAATCACAGGCTCCAGACCTTGCAGCCTTCTCAGTTCTGCTGGTTGGGAATCTGCCTAGATCAACTGGGCAAGTGTGGAGCTGCAAACTCAACCTTGCGGTGCCAAAAAACCAAGAGAGTCTTTGTTCCAGAGTTCAGGCTACAGGGCTTCTTCTCCCGCTCTCTTGAAGTGAAGAGGGACCTGGCTGCCCCTCTTTTGTGGGGAGGGATGGTGCCCAGCCCACGGGGCTCAGCCTGGGCATCCTGTACAGCCTCAGAGGGGCCCTGTGCTGCCCGTGGCAGGAGAGAAAAGGGCTTGGACTGTGACCTTCTTCTGGGAGCATTTTTTTTCTTCCCTGACTAGAACTCGGCTGTTTCCCCACATCTCCCATCCAAGCACTAAGACCCCTACTTCATTGGCCTTTGAAAGAATAGAATAGAATGGAATGGAATGGAATGAAATGGAATGGAATGGAATGGAATGGAATGGAATGGAATGGAATAGAATAGAATAGAATAGAATAGATTCTAGGTGTTTATTTCAGGAAAAATAATATCAGTCCGGCTCCCTTGGCACGATCATTCAATCCTTTTATTGCCCAGACTCCAAGTGTTGTATCTTTCCCCCTCCCCTTTTCCCTCTCTCTCTGTACAGGGAAGATCTTCAGAGATGCATGGGGTGAAAGGCAGATGGCTACTTTGTTATGTTTAGTATAACTGGATTGAATCAACAAGAGGTTACTTTGTAGTGAAGACAGGAAGTGAAAGTAGTAAAAGTCCCCATGCATACACTCTTCCCCTTTTTAGTTTGACAGAATCCAGGAGACAGTAAGGGTTGGATTTTTAATCAGAGAAGATAGATAGGAATGAAATCTAACTGGATTCTGACAATAAATTGTAGACTAGACTAGAGTAGACTAGACTAGACTAGACTAGACTGTAGAAGAGAACAGAAGAGAAGAGAACAGGATAGAACAGAATAGAATAGATTGTAGAATAGAATAGAATAGAATAGAATAGAATAGAATAGAATAGAATAGAATAGAATAGAATAGAATAGAATAGAATAGAATAGAATAGAATAGAATAGAATAGAAAATATGGAATGGAATGGAATGGAATGGAATAGAATAGAATAGAATAGAATAGAATAGAATAGAATAGAATAGAATAGAATAGAATAGAATAGAATAGAATAGAATAGAATAGAATAGAATAGATGCTGGAAGGGACCTTGGAGGTCATCTAGCCCAACTCCCTGCCCAAACAGGAGGAGACCCTACACCATTTCTGGGCAAGATATTCTGTGAGGATTCTCTTTGGAAAGTTCCTTGGATCTAATTATCCACTTGACAGAAAGGCCGCATTTTGCAATGATAACTGAAGAGCCCTTCCTTCCTTCTGCTTCGGCACACAATGTTTCTTTCCCGCTCTGCCCTGGTTCTGACCCCAGATATGGAGGATAATAAAAGACTTCCAGAGGCAGGGTTGCCTCTCCTGACTCAGAGGGGCTGGCCCGAACATGGACCCAAAAGGTTGTGTCCCAGCAGTGAACCAACCTCGCCCTTCCCCGGGTAAGGGTGAAAACATACTAGCTCGTCTTTCCACCCCTCCTCCTTGAGGGCGCAAGAAATATTTCCGAATTCTTTCCACACATCAGCAGCTGCAAGTGGGTGAAAGGGTTGAGGAAGGGAGGGGGGAGAAGGCCTCGTGACTTCCTTCTTTTGCAAGAAAGTCGATTGGTTAGAGCACTGTTTGGCCAACCCTCCAGCTTTTCCATCTAGTCCAGGGGTCTTCCAACTTGGCCCTTTGATGACTTGTGGACTTCAACTCCCAGAATTCCTCAGCCAGGCACGCTGGCTAAGGAATTCTGGGAGTTGAAGTCCACAAGTCATCAAAGGGCCAAGTTGGAAGACCCCTGATCTAGTCTCTTCTTAAAAACCTCCAGGAACGGAGCACCCACAGTTTCTGGAGGGGACTTCTTTTTTTCTTTATCTTTTTTAAAAATCTTTATTATATTTATATACCGCCCTTCTCCCGAGGGACTCAGGGCGGTGAACAGGGCACATAAAAATACAGAATACAAAAATTAAAAAAGAATTAAATAAGAGCCCGAGCTAAAAACAGTAGAATAATAAAAATCCCCAATAAAAACCCCAGCACATCCCCCATCAGGCCAGGCCGGCTGGCTCAAATAGGTCGGTCTTCAGGCCGTGTCGGAAGGAGCGAAGGTCAGGTGCCATCCGGAGCTCAACCGGCAGCTGATTCCATAAAGCCGGGGCGCCCACAGAGAAGGCCCTCCCCCTGGGGGCCACCAGCCGACATTCTCTGACTGGTGGCACCCTGAGGAGGCCCTCTCTGTGGAAACGCACAGGGCGGAGGGAAGTTCCACTGATCTGTTCCACTGATCTAATCCAACTCCTGCAATTTGCACAAAAATCGATGAAGTCGTCCCTGAGAGCAGCCACTCCTTAAAAAAAAACCTCTCCTCCATGAGAACCATTGACTGTTAAGTAGCATCCACTCTGCTGAAGAAGTGGTGCCAGCTGGGGGGGTGGGGGGGGGCTACACTTCCATGCTATCAGCAAACATCTCTGCTTTAAAATGGAAATGTTTCCTCTGCCAATTTCTTTGGCTCAACGGCTTCTCGAAGGCACAAGAGCCATCCTCTCCTGAGAAGGAGGAGTAATTGGAAAAGAAGAGAGGAAAAGAGAAGGAGCCACAAAATGGCAAACAGTGTCAGCTTGAGGGACAAGTTGGTTATTAAATAGGAGCCAGCGTGGATTTGTCACAGAAAGTCACTCCTGGCTATCTCTTTACTTGAGAGAATAAAGTTGTGGGGCCTTCATCAATGGAGGTTTTTAAAAAGAGACAGGACAGGTCACTTGTCTGAAACTGTATAGGGTTTCCCACTTGAGCAGGGGGTTGGACTAGATCAGGGCTTTTCAACCAGCGGTACGGGTACCACCTGTGGTACATTGGCACCTGGAAGGTGGTACGCGACCATCCTAGAAAAGTGGTAGCGGGGGAGGGAAATGAGCTGAATCGGTGGCAGCACCGCACAAGCCTGAGCGAGAGACGGCTGGAGCTGCAGGGCTGTCGGGGCTCGGCAGAAGCGCCAAGATCAGCGCCAGGATCCAGCTGGAGCTCAGCACCAATCCTGGCGCTTCTGAGCCCAGAAGAAGCACCGATCAGCTGGAATGTTGCAGCATCTCCAGGGTCTTGTGATTTACGTTCAGATGCTTGGCAGCTGATTCATATTTATGACGGTCACAGTGTCCCAGGGTCATGTGAAGTGACCAAAACCTGCTGCAACCACCCAGCAGGGGGGGGGGATAAAAACCAAACACCCCCACCCCACCCCCGCTGCCAATCCTCAACAGAAATGCTCACAACAATGAAAAACCCGGACAGGAGGAAGAGCGCTGCCGGGCGGGCAGGCAGGTGTCTTGCTCGGCTGTGGCTTGGGGGGCACTTTTTTCAGTGCCATTGTAACTTCGAACAGTTACTAAGTGAACTGTTGTAAGTCGAGGAGTACCTGTACTTCATCACTTTTTTCCGGGTTGTTTTTTTTTTTTTTGTCATCAAGTTTTTGACATCTTGCTAGGCAACTGGTGGTCCTCAGATGTTGCCATATCCTAAATGTGGTACGATGGGTGAAAAGGTTGCAAAGTCCTGCTTTACTATATACCAGACATGTCAAACACAAGGCCCAGGGGCCGGATCCAGCCCGCGAAGTGGTTTCATGCGGCCTGCAAAGCCATCCTGGAAACGGTGAGGGAATGGCCCCCACTGCCTTGGCCCTGGCCCAGAGACCCTCCTTCCGCCAGAGACCCTCAGATCTGTCCCACTCCTGCCCGGGCCCCTATAGGCACCCTTGATGCCAACGATGTAGAGCTGGCCACGCCCACCCAGCAGGCCATACACACTCTAGCCACGCCCACCCAGTAGGCCATGCCCACCCTGGCCACACCCATCCAGCCTCCTGAGGGCAACTGCACTGCTGATGCGGCCCTCCATGAAATTGAGTTTGACACCCCTGCTATAGACTTTTCCCCCCACTTCCTCCTGAGGAAAGAATGCCTCTCCCTTATCTGGAAGACGGCCTAAAGGCAACGAAAGTGAGGAAGACCTTGAGATGTGCACCACCAGCTGTGCCAGTTACCCAAACATCATACCCCCTGTGGATTGGCTGGAATTCAAATGGACACTATGCCTCTGCGCGGGGGTGGGGGGGGAGGAATGATGCTACTTTAATTACACTGCTTGCGTGGGATTTCCCCCCAGATCTCGCCTTGACTTCCCTACTACCACTAGCCCCTAATAAAAAGTTCCTTTGGAGAGAATGCCTGTTTCAAGAGGAATACTTTACTGGTTAGGTAGGTCCTTATATCCTGTCTCTGGCAGGCAGCTCCCTTCCTGCCTGTCAGAGGGAAAACACCCAGCCTTGTTTTTCAAATAAACCCCAAAGGCAGCAAGCAAAGCAGTTCTGCGTGGACTTCCTTGTTCCTGTTTTGCAGAAGGCGATCCACTTGTCCTGCTGGCACAACCCTGCCTCTCCTTGGGTTGCGGGGCTCCTTCCCTCCCTCATGTGGGCTCGGCTTGGGGCTGGAACGCTGTTGGTTGCCTTGGCACCAGCCCAGCAGAACCACTTAAGTCACCCACCTTTGCACCAGCAAAAACAAGTGGCACACGCACACACCTGCTTGCCCGTCATTCATCTCAACATAAATAAATTGTTCTTATAACATAAGAGAAATGATCAACAGCTCCCCTTCCCTTCCACCCAGCAACTGGCAAGACGAGTTGACTGGTTGCTCTATTGCCTGATGGATTGTTTGTTGTTGTTAGCTGCCAAGTCGTGTCCAACCTATTGCGACCCCATGGACCACGTTCCTCCAGGCCTTCCTGTCCTCTACCATCTTCTGGAGTCCATATAAGCTCACGCCTCCTGCTTCACTGACTCCATTCACCCACCTCATCCCCTTCTTCTCTTGCCCTCAACCTTTCCCGGCATTAGGCTCTTCTCCAGTGAGTATAGATTCTCTTCTCCATTACTGTATAAAGGTAAAGGTAAAGGTTCCCCCGCACATGCGTGCTAGTCGTTTCCGACTCTAGGGGCCGGTGCTCATCTCCGTTCCAAAGCTGAAGAGCCAGCGCTTGTCTGAGGACGTCTCCGTGGTCATGTGGCCAGCATGACTAGATGCCAAAGACGCACGGAACGCTGTTACCTTCCCACCGTGGTGGTCCCTATTTTTCCACTTGCAGTTGTACGTGCTTTCGAACTGCTAGGTTGGCAGAAGCTGGGACGAGTAACAGGTGCTCACTCTGTTACGCGTCACTCGGGATTCGACCCACCAAACTGCTGACCATTTGATCGACAAGCTCAGCGTCCTACAACTTTATTTGCAGAAGAACCTTGAGCAAAGATGGGAAAAAAACAACAACAACCCTAAAATACATCGAGAAAGCCCTCAGAACTTGTGGCTATCCCAACAGGGACTTCATCAAATCCCCCCCCCCAAAAAAAGACCCAGCAGAAGCTCCTCCATAAGACAGAAAGAAGAGAACAATAAACGAAGCAATGTTGTCATTGCATACGTTGTAGGAATACCTGAAAAGCTCAGGAGGATTTTCAACGAACAAGGAAACACTAAGGCAGAAGCTTGTCTTTAAACACCCAGTCGTTTAACTCAGCAATATGATATTATATGCAATACGATGCACTGAAACGATGCAGGTCTGTATATTGCAGAAACAAAACCGCCGCTTCACAAATGCATGGCACAACATAGGAGAACAAAACCATCAGGACAAGATTCAGCCATTCGTCATCTGCATTGGAAAGGCAAAAGGCCGCTCTTTCGAAGGCAGCAAAGTCCACATTTTGGACAGAGGGGACCGCTGGTTTGAAAGAGGGGTCAAGGAGGCCATCTAGGTCAAAACTGATCAGTCCTCTCTCAACAGAGGGGAGGGGGGATACGACATCATCTATCTCCACTCTACAACACAGTCCTTTCTGCAGTTCCAAGAAGGCTCCACGCCCATTTGCACCCCTCAAGTAACCCTGAGGATACAGACAAACCTCCAAGTGGCCTCAACAACTCTCAGAAAGAGTGCTAACAGCCACATGACTGCAAGGAACACAAATCCTTCCATTCTCCGCCATTCAGTCAGAACTGAAGAAGCTTCTTGGATGAGAAGCGAAACATCTTCAAGGAAAAACCAAGAAAGGCCTGTTGCCTCTTGAAATAAAGCACCTTTGGGCCAACCATGACCTGGATGGCTGAAAGATCTCCATTGATAACGAGATCTGAAGGTCAGAGGGTTGCAGAATCAAGAGACTCAGACCCCGGAATCAAAAGAAGTTTGTTTTATTTTGCGCAAAAGGTTCAGAGCAAAAAGCAATATCGATGTCTGAACACGTCTTCATGGAAAAAAGCAAGTACATATATAGTCTTCAAAAGTAGCAGAACACGGAAATGTAACTTATGAGCATTGATTGGTTACTTGAATTACAGCCCCCAACTCCCCCCTTGTTGCTATGCTGAATTTAGCGAAATATCCTGCAACCTTTTCTGATCCAGGTCACAGGTTCCTTGTAGAAGTGCTTAAGTTTTCCGGCACCAGGTTTGTGGTTAGCTACAAATGAGACATATGTGGCTAGCTGTATCACAGCTCTATGCTTGACTAAATAGGTGTGAGAGACAGATGACCTCGTGGTTTGGCATTTTCCATTTCCTTGTTCTTTTCTAACTAATACAATGGTTTTCTTTATGCCTCACTTTTATTTATTTATTTATTTATTTTAATTCCATTTATATCCCGCCCTTCTCCGAAGACTCAGGGCGGCTTACAAACTTAGCAGTAGCCTTCATTCTATGTATATGCCTGCTTGTTAGGGCTTTCACACACACACCCCAAGCGGCATTATTACAAAGTCAGCTTAATTGCCCCCAACAATCTGGGTCCTCATTTTACCTACCTGGGAAGGATGGAAGGCTGAGTCAACCTTGAGCCTGGTGGGACTCGAACCCGCACTAATTGCAGGCAGCTGGTGTTACTTAAGGAGGCATTAGCCCACTGCTCCACCAAGGCTCTTATGTCCTGCTTTCACTTTATGTCCTGTCTCACTTTATGTCCTGCCTCAAGAGGACCTTTTCCCAATTAGAGACACTGTTTGCATTCTGGCTCGTGCTGAAATCGAGGGCGGGTCTGGATTCAGTGCCCTTCGAGGTGCCGCCCCATTTCAGCAACTCTCTGTGGCTCCCCTCTGCCATGTTAAGAAAAACGGGGAGCATTCGAACAACAGGAGAACAAAGTCAAAAAACGGAGCAGGCCCTGGAAGGCTGCATGGAGGGCATTTAATTCTTCACCCCTAGGACTCCTAGACCGGCTGGCTGTGGGCCAAGGTGGGGGGGGCAGAACCCCACCTGAGTCAGAACTGCACTTGTTGTTCCTGGAGTCCTGCTGGCTGAGGATGAGAGCAACGGGGAAAACAGACAGGAAAAAAGCAGCCCATTTTACACAATACTTTCCCCCGGTGGCTTTTAGGCATTTTTACTGTCATGAGGGACGCGGTGGCTCAGTGGGTTAGGACGCTGAGCTTGTCGATCGAAAGGTCGGCAGTTTGGCGGGTCGAATCCCGAGTGCCGCGTAACAGAGTGAGCGCCTGTTACTCGTCCCAGCTTCTGCCAACCTAGCAGTTAGAAAGCACGTAAAAATGCAAGTAGAAAAATAGGGACCGCTCCGGTGGGAAGGTAACAGCGTTCCGTGCGCCTTTGGCGTCTAGTCATGCCGGCCACATGACCACGGAGACGTCCTCGGACAAGCGCTGGCTCTTCGGCTTTGAAACGGAGATGAGCACCGGCCCCTAGAGTCGGAAACGACTAGCACGCATGTGCGGGGGAACCTTTACCTTTACCTTTTACTGTCATGCACCCTGTATCCGTTAGATGTGGTGCCCACTTTCAATTCAGTTCACATGTGGCTCACAACACTGTGTCAGAACAGTCAGGCTTTGCGCAGGCACACACACACTCACACACACACACACACACACACACACACACACACACACCGGACCTCAGATGCAGAAGCAGCTGACTTCTCAAAGACAACAACTGGCCAAATTCTCCAGTGGCTTTTGCAGGAGAGCCCCAAAGGCAGGAGGCATCATCTCCTGGCTCTTTAAAAGGTAAAGGTAAAGGTAAAGGTTCCCCCGCACATGTGTGCTAGTCATTTCCGACTCTAGGGGCCGATGCTCATTTCTGTTTCAAAGCCGAAGAGCCAGCGCTTGTCTGAGGACGTCTCCGTGGTCATGTGGCCGGCATGACTAGACGCCAAAGGCGCACGGAACGCTGTTACCTTCCCACCGTTGTTGTTGTTGTTAGCTGCGAAGTCGTGTCCGACCCATCGCGACCCTATGGACAACGTTCCTCCAGGCCTTCCTGTCCTCTACCATCTTCTGGAGTCCATTTAAGCTCATGCCTACTGCTTCAGTGACTCCATCCAGCCACCTCATTCTCTGTCGTCCCCTTCTTCTATTGCCCTCGATCTTTCCCAGCATTAGGCTCTTCTCCAGTGAGTCCTTCCTTCTCATTAGGTGGCCAAAGTATTTGAGTTTCAACTTCAGGATCTGGCCTTCTAAAGAGCAGTCAGGATTGATCTCCTCTAGGATTGACCGGTTTGATCGCCTTGCAGTCCAAGGGACTCGCAGAAGTCTTCTCCAGCACCACAGTTCAAAGGCCTCAATTCTTTGGCGCTCAGCCTTTCTTATGGTCCAACTTTCACTGCCATACATTGCAACTGGGAAGACCATAGCCTTGACTATACGCACTTTTGTTGACAGGGTGATGTCTCTGCTTTTTAGTGTGCTGTCTAGATTTGCCATGGCTTTTC
This sequence comes from Vipera ursinii, assembly GCF_947247035.1. Taxonomy (NCBI): domain Eukaryota; kingdom Metazoa; phylum Chordata; class Lepidosauria; order Squamata; family Viperidae; genus Vipera; species Vipera ursinii. The sequence continues at coordinate 3,307,126 of NC_139529.1, read as the reverse complement.
TCCCCAGGAGCAAGCGTCTTTTAATTTCTTGGCTACAGTCCCCATCTGCAGTGATCTTGGAGCCCAGGAAAATAAAATCTGTCACTACTTCCATTTCTTCTCCATCTATTTGCCAGGAATTGAGAGGGCCAGATGCCATGATCTTGGTTTTCTTAATGTTTAGTTTCAACCCAACTTTTTGCACTCTCCTTCTTCACTCGCAACAAGAGACTCTTTAGTTCTTCTTCACTTTCTGCCATTAGAGTGGTATCATCTGCGTATCTTAGGTTGTTGATATTTCTTCCGGCAATCTTAATTCCAACTTTTGATTCATCTAGCCCTGCCTTTCTCATGATGTGCTCTGCATATAAGTTAAATAGGCAGGGCGACAGTATACAGCCTTGCCGGACTCCTTTCCCAATTTTGAACCAATCAGTGGTTCCGTGTCCAGTTCTCACTGTTGCTTCTTGACCCGCATATAGGTTTCTCAAGAGACAAATAAGATGGTCTGGTACTCCCATCTCTTTAAGAACTTGCCACAGTTTGTTATGATCCACACAATCAAAGGCTTTAGCATAGTCAATGAAGCAGAAGTAGATGTTTTTCTGGAACTCCCTAGCTTTCTCCATGATCCAGCGTATGTTGGCAATTTGATCTCTAGTTCCTCTGCCTCTTCGAAATCCTGCCTGTACTTCTGGTAGTTCTCGATCCACATACTGCTGAAGTCTAGCTTGTAGGATTTTAAGCATGACTTTACTAGCATGAGAAATGAGTGCAATGGTGCGATAGTTTGAACATTCTTTGGCACTGCCTTTCTTTGGAATTGGAATGTAAACTGATCTTTTCCAATCCTGTGGCCACTGTTGAGTTTTCCAAATTTGCTGGCAAATTGAGTGTAGCACTTTTACTGCACTGTCTTTTAAGATTTTGAATAGCTCAGCTGGAATACTGTCACCTCCACTAGCTTTGTTGTTGCTCAGCTTTCCTAAGGCCCACTTCACTTCACATTCTAGGATGTCTGGCTCGAGGTCAGTGACCACCTCATTGTGATTATCAGGGACGTTAAGCTCATTCTTGTATAGTTCTTCTGTGTAATTTTGCCACCTCTTCTTAATCTCTTCTGCCTCTGTTAGGTCCCTGCCATTTTGGTCCTTTATCATGCCCATTTTTGCATTAAACGTTCCCTTCATCTCTCCAATTTTCTTGAAAAGATCTCTGGTCCTCCCTATTCTATTGTTTTCTTCTATTTCTTTGCACTGTTCATTTAAGAAGGCATTCTTATCTCTTCTAGCTATTCTCTGGAATTCTGCATTCAATTGGGCATATCTATGTTTTTCTCCCTTGCCTTTCGCTTCCCTCCTTTCCTCAGCTATTTGCAAAGCTTCCTCAGACAGCCATTTTGCTTTCTTGCATTTCTTTTTCTTTGGGATGGTTTTGGTTGCTACCTGTTGTACAATGTCACGAACCTCTGTCCATAGTTCTTCAGGCACTCTGTCTATCAGATCTAATTCCTTAAATCTATTTGTCACCTCTACTGTATATTCAACAGGGATATGATTTAATTCATACCTGAGTGGCCTAGTGCTTTTCCCTACTTTCTTCAGTTTGAGCCTAAACTTTGCAAGGAGAAGCTCATGGTCTGAGCCACAGTCAGCTCCTGGTCTTGTTTTTACTGACTGTATAGAGCTTCTCCATCTTTGGCTGCAAAGCATATAGTCAATCTGATTTCTGTGTTGACCGTCTGGTGATGTCCATGTGTAGAGCCGTCTCTTGGGTTGTTGGAAAAGAGTGTTTGCTATGACCATCGTATTCTCTTGACAAAATTCTATCAGCCTGTGCCCTGCTTCATTTTGTACTCCAAGGCCAAACTTGCCTGTTATTCCAGTTATCTTTTGGCTTCCTACTTTAGCATTCCAATCCCCCATGATGATAAGGACATCATTTTTTTTGGTGTTAGTTCTATAAGGTGCTGTAGGGCTTCGTAGAACCGGTCAATTTCATCCTCTTCAGCACTGGTGGTTGGGGCATAGACTTGGACTACTGTGATATTGAATGGTTTGCCTTGGATTCGAACTGAGATCATTCTGTCATTTTGAGGATTGTATCCCAGTATTGCTTTTCCTACTCTTTTATTGACTATGAAGGCTACTCCATTTCTTCTGAGGGATTCTTGTCCGCAGTAGTATACCTGATGATCATCTGAATTAAATTCACCCATTCCTGTCCATTTTAGTTCGCTGATACCTAAGATGTCGATGTTCAGTCTTGTCATCTCTTGTTTGACCACGTCCAGCTTTCCTTGATTCATGGATCTTACATTCCAGGTTCCTATGGAGAAAAAATCTTTACAGCATCGGACTTTCCTTTCACCACCAGACACATCCACAGCTGAGCGTCCTTTCGGCTTTGGCCCAGTCGCTTCATTCTTTCTGGCGCTACTAGTACTAGCCCTCTGCTCTTCCCCAGTAGCATATTGGACGCCTTCCGACCTGAGGGGCTCATCTTCCAGCGTCATATCGTTTTGCCTTTTGGTACTGTCCATAGGGTTTTCATGGCAAAGATACTGGAGTGGGTTGCCATTTCCTTCTCCAGTGGATCACGTTTTGTCAGAACTCTCGACTATGACCTGTCCGTCTTGGGTAGCCCTGCACGGCATAGCTCATAGCTTCATTGAATTACGCAAGCCCCTTCGCCACGACAAGGCAGTAATCCATGAAGGGGTTTCCCACCGTAGTGGTCCCTATTTTTCTACTTGCATTTTTTTTATGTGCTTTCGAACTGCTAGGTTGGCAGAAGCTGGGACGAATAACAGGTGCTCACTCTGTTACGCGGCACTTGGGATTCGACCCGCCAAACTGCCAACCTTCTGATTGACAACTAACACCTAACATTAGAACCATCATTAAAAAGGCACAAGAAATAATGTTCTTCCTGCACCAGCTCAGAAGAAGGATTCAGCCTGTCATTTTTGTTTCTATAACTGTCTGGTTCGGTACAGCAACCAAATGGAACAGACACAGACTCCAACGGATGTGTAGTTATGACTGCAGATATCTGTCCAATAAAGAGCCAGGGATGCAGTGGCTCAGTGGGTTAAAACGCTGAGCTTGTCGATTAGAAGGTCGGCAGTTTGGCCGGTCAAATCCTGAGTGCCGCGTAACAGAGTGAGCGCCTGTTACTCGTCCCAGCTTCTGCCAACCTAGCAGTTCAAAAGCAAGTAAAAATGCAAGTAGAAAAATAGGGACCACTCCGGTGGGAAGGTAACAGCGTTCCGTGCGCCTTTGGAGTCTAATCATGCCGGCCACATGACCACGGAGCCGTCCTCGGACAAGCGCTGGCTCTTCGGCTTTGAAATGGAGATGAGCACTGGCCCCTAGAGTCGGAAACGACTAGCACGCATGTGTGGGGGAACCTTTACCTTTACCTTAATGTTAGGTGTCCATTTCAAATCCTGGGAGATGATAGAAACCAGAAATCTGAAGGCTGAAAGAGAAAAAAGGACAAGTACCAAAAAACGGAAAGAGGAGCACATAACTAAGGTCGGTTATCACCAGACAGCCAGAACATGCAAAGACGAAGTCAGGAAAGCAAAGGCTCAAAATGAACAAAGACGTTTAACAGAAATCAAGGATAATAATAAAAAAAGTTTCTTCCGACATTTTAACAACAAGAAAAAAGTCAAGGAAACTTTAGGTCCACTAAAGAAAGAAAATGGCAGGGAAATAACAGGCGACTGGAAGAAAGCAGAATTGCTTAACTCATTCTTTGCATCCGTCCTCACACAAGAAGAAATTATAACACAACATACCAAAAAACAACAACAACCCCACTGCAAAAGACAAACTAGAAAGAAAAAATTAAAATAAGCAAGAAAATGGTGAGAGAACACCTATCCGACCTTGACGAATATAAATCACCGGGACCCGACAGATTACATCCCAAAGTTCTGAAAGAGCTGGCAGAAGTTATCTCAGAACCATTGCACCACATCTTTCAAAAATCCCGGAGCACCAGGGAAGTACCTGAGGATTGGAAAAGGGCTGATGTGGTTCCCATCTTCAAGAAAGGGAAAAAAAACAGACCCAGGAAACTACAGACCAATCAGTTAAACATCAATACCTGGGAAGATCCTAAAAAAGTTAATCCAAAAAAACCCAGATCTGTGAATAACTAGAAGCAAATAAAGTCATAACTAGTAGCCGGCATGGGTTTGCGAAAAACAGATTGTGCCCAACCAATCTTAGTTCATTCTTTGATAAAGTGACTAAACCACTAGAACAGCAAAATGCTGTCAACATAGTATACTTAGATTTCAGTAAGGCATTTGATAAGGTAGACCAGACCTTACTCCTTGGCAAGCTAGAAAAAGGTGGAATAGACAACATCACCACCAGATGGATCTGTAGCTGGCTGGCAAACCGTACTCAATGAGTAGTCCAGGTGTGGTCTTACTAGGGCTTTATAAAGCAATACTAATTTATTTATTTATTTATTTTAATCCCATTTATATCCCGCCCTTCTCCGAAGACTCAGGGCAGCTTACAATTTAAGCACAAACCAATGTGCTTAGCAATACTTTGTGTGATCTTGATTCTATGCCTCTGTTTATACAACCCAGGATTGTATCAGCTTTTTTGGCGGCTGCTGCACATGGTCAAGTGGTCGTCCACTAGGACTCCAAGGTCCCTCTCACAGTTGCTGTTTTTAAGCCAGGTCTCACCCAATCTGTATTCGTGCCTTTGGTTCTTCCTGCCTAAGTGTAAGACTTTGCATTTCTCCACCTTGAAACTCATTTTGTTGGATAGGGCCCATTTTTCAAGTTTGTCAAGATCTTTTTGGTTCCTGAGTTTGTCTTGTACTGAAGTAATCCCATTTTTGTCCCCCTCCCCCTTGCAGATTTGCTTGGAAGCAGATGGGGTGCCTCCCTCTGGAACAAAGAATTCACCTTGTGTTTAACTAACAGGGTTGTGCTTTGATCAGCCAGAAAGCAGTTTGTGTTGTTGTGACTGTTGCCCCGGAGTGCCCACTTAAAAGGAAATAGACAAAAGCAGGCTGCCCAGATAAAAGCAGAGGATCCAAGGCAGGCTGCAGTCGGAGTCCAGCGGGCACCATGAGGAGAGCTGGAGATCAAGCGGGTCTCCTCCTGCTCTGCCTGATGATCGCAACCTGTCGTGGGGCACAGGATTCCTCCTGCCCAGGTGAGTAGCAGGCAGGCTGGCTCTGAGGAGCAGGAGGGACGGCGTTGCCCCCCTTTCCTTCACTTAAAAAAAAGAAATTCTTTGTTCCAAATGTTTTCCTTCCTTTGCAGAATTTAAGGAGCTGGGCCTGGATGGCAATGAGACAGTAGCCATTGTGCGGGGAAGTCCAGGCTTGCCAGGGCCACAGGGGCCCCGGGGGCCTCCTGGCGCTCCGGGGGCCAAAGGTGGGTGAAGCTGGCTCCTGAATCTGACCCCTTCCCGAAGGAATAACTCGTCTGGCCACAAGGCAGAAGGAAGCGCCACGAGCGAAGGCGGCAGGGAGCTGCCACGAGAGGGGAGGGTCCCTCGATCTGTGGAAACTTCCCCCTCCCAAAGGTGGCATTTCCTTGGGTTGAGCCGCCTGCTCTGCTTGCAGCCTGCGAAGAAGAATGCAGTGGCTGGCAGGGGGCTGCTCACCCAACCCCCCTTTTAACTGGGGGGTGCTCCCCCCCACCCCCAAGAAGAGGGCCTGGCAGCCTGACTGTGCCTTTCCTTAACAGGTGAAAGAGGCTTGCAGGGGATCCCAGGGCAAATTGGAGCCCCGGGCCCAAAAGGTAAGGTGGAACGAGTGGGATTTCGATTCCAGGTTTGCAGGTGTGTTTGGGCAGCTGGTGGAGAGAGGGGGGGGGGCTTTGGGGAAAGGAGCCCAAAGAAGGGACACTAAAACTGGGGGGTGGGGTGGGGGTGGGATTGTCTGAGCCTGAAGGTCAAGCACTGCCCCCCCCCAGGGCCACAGTCCCTCACCCGTCAGCTCACCTTTGCTGTGGGCCGGGAAAAAAAACCTCTGGCATCTCTGGGGTTGCCTGGCAGGTGAGGACCAGGTTGAGTGCAGGAAGTCTCAAAAGAATTTCTTCCCTTTCACTCAGGAGAAAAAGGGGACGCAGGAAAAGACGGAGCAAGAGGTATGAGTTAGGGTTGTGCTGCTCTGGGACCCGGGTTCTCAGTCTGGGTTGTCATCACACTACCAGCCACAAAGGGTGTCTGTCACAAATCTTGTAAATCATGTTGTCTGGTTTTGCTCAACTGTGCCACAAACGTTTGCCAAAAGGAAGGGACCCCCTTGAAAATGGCCTATGTAGCCCCTCAAGGTCCGGGGGGGGGGAGGCTGGTACCCATTTTCCTGCAGCAGAAGGGGAGCTTTGCTTATTGGCTTCTGCCCATGTGGGGTCTAGCTGCTTGGCACCCCCTCTTGAGCCCACGTGATGCTGGGGGACCCCCCTAAAATGGAGGACTTTCTCTTTTCATTCCAGGCCAGAAAGGTGACCCAGGAGAAATTGGTAAGGACTGCGGCCCCTCCGAGGGGAACAGCGGGAGGAGCTGCCACGGATCAGGGCCTCAGCCAGCTTCTCTCTTCTCTGGAGTAAAAGGGGCCCCTGGCTGAACTGTGCAGCTCAGCACACACATACACACACACCCCAACGAGCTCAACAGGGCATGAAGTTAGGCTGAAAGGGACCCCTGAGACGCTGGGGCAGGCTGGCGCACGTCAGGCATAGCTGAGCCTCTGTCTCCCCAAATTCAGCTCAGCATGGCGGGATCCCTTCCCTGCCACATGGGCAGGAATTGTCTTTTCTTCACTTCCTTCTTTTCTGCAGATGAGAAGACGCTGCAGGCACTTCAGCGCAAGAGAGGTGAGTGTGTGCTTGTGGGTCCTTACTACCCATTCTTTTCCTAGGACCCCCCCCCCCCACCAATTCCCTGGCGAGCCGATTCTGCCGCCAGGCAGTTCCAGCCTCTGCGGGATCCACTTCTGACCACCGGCAGCTTTGGGGAAAGACAAAAAAAGGGTTTGCCCTAAAACAGGTTTCCTCTGTACATGAAAAATTGCTCCTCCAAAAACATGCCTGGAGCTGGAGGGGGGAATCCAGCCCACCCCTCCCCCCCAATGTTAAGGAAAGCCCCCACCCCCAACTTGCAACACCACATTGCAACCGTTTGGTCTGTTCAACCGGCCGGATGCCTGTTGCCAACCAGCTGCAGCCAGAGAGTAGGACCCCCAGGACCAAGGGAGGTGAGGGGCGTTTTGGCAAAGACCCTGGCATAGACAGCACGACCAACTTCCCCTGCCCTCTTTTTCTGCCCAGGCGCCCCAAATTGCAAAGAGCTCCTGAAAAAGGGGGTGGTCCTGAGCGGCTGGTACACCATCTACCCCCAGGACTGCCAGCCCCTGGAGGTGCTGTGCGACATGGACACCGATGGAGGCGGATGGATTGTGAGTCCGGCGGAGGGTGGCTCTGCCCAGGCGCAGCCCAGGCGTGTGGCGCTTCTGACCACCGTTCCTTATGCTCCATGGCAGACGCACCCAGGGTTGTAACTTTGCTGCTTGCCAGGAATGGGATGAAACAGAAACCAGGTGTTTCCTGAAACCAGGGAGGGGGCCGGAGGGACCGAGGGTGGGGTCCCAGCACTTCTGGGCGAGGAAGGCCAGCTCTGAGACCCCTAAAAAATTTGGAAGGGGGGGGCTTGGAGAGAGAAAGCCTTTAATTTCAGGTCCTGCCCAGAGGGAAGGTTAAGAATAGAATAATAGACTAGAATAATAACTTTATTGTCACTTTAAATGTCATGAACCAGCGTGTGTTAAAATGAGATTTCATTTTATACAGCTTTCAAAGGGAAACCACCTCCAATATACACTGCGTGAACATGACAATGAATAAATTATATATATATACTCACATACACAGACATATGTGGCCCGGAGAAACAACGCAGTCTAGTTCGGATGCATACATGCACATGATGAAAAAAACGAATCTTGAGAGTTTACCAGGCAGATGGGATCGGGCAGAGGCCCCCAACTTTTCCTGTTGGGCAGCCTGGAGGGAAAGGGAGCAGCAGGAAAATTTGCACATGTGCAAATGGGGCTGCTTGCACCCATGTGGTAGCTAACCACCTCACGGCGGCGGTAGCACAAATGGGGGAGTGCACGAACATGTGCACACAATCGCCAGCCATTCCCATGGCCCGGTGACCACTAGGCCACAGCCCGGTACCAGGCTGCAACCCATAGGTTGGGGAACCCTGGTTTAGGGAACAAAGTTGTTACAGAATCAGGCAGACCTGCTATAAATACTTCGAAACCTCTTCCTAGAGGGGAGCAACAGACGATGAAGTGGATGTGTGGGGTCTCAGAGCTCTAAGCACGTAGTGCTTGTAAGCAGCCTCCCGAACGAGAGGAAGAGAGCTTCCTACACTCTTCTCATCTGCCCTTACCAAGGGTCCTGATTCTCGCCCACAGGTCTTCCAAAGACGGTCGGATGGCTCCGTGGACTTTTTCCGGGACTGGGCTGCCTACAGGAGGGGATTTGGAAGCCAGCTGACCGAATTCTGGCTGGGGAACGACCACCTCCACCGCTTGACCTCTCTGGGTGAGAGGCTTCCCCTGGCAGCCCTGAACCCTCCTGCTGCCAGAGGAGAGGGGCAGAGCACCCTTGCTGGGAAGAGCCTCCAATGGATCCTCAGCTCCCTCTGTTGGAGGAGGAGCCAGAGAAACCTGGCTATGGGGCTGCGAGCCTCGGTGACTGAGCAGTGTGCAAAATGACCCACGTGGCTGTTTCCTTCATCCTAGGAAAGAACGAATTGCGTGTTGACTTAATTGATTTCGACAATCAGCACTCCTTCGCCAAATATGCGTCCTTCCAGGTGGCGGCAGAATCCGACTGGTATCGGCTATCTCTGGGCGCCTTCACGGGGGGCCCTGCAGGTGAGTCTGTGACAAAATCCAGGGGGCATCAGTGTCCTTCTCCATGAGCCTCTTCGAGTTGGGCATTGCCAGTCAGGCGAGTGAACTGGAGATATCCTGAGCTGGCCTTCCAGGCACCCACCCTGCTCTCTGCCCGCCAGGTGACTCGCTGTCCATCCACAACAAGATGCCCTTCTCCACCCGAGATAAGCGGCAGGACCCCCAGGAGTTTAACTGCGCCGAGAAGTACAAAGGGGCCTGGTGGTACAATCGCTGCCACGACTCCAACCTCAATGGGAAGTACTGGCTGGGGGAACACAAATCTAAGGGGGACGGCATCAACTGGCATAAGGGGAGAGGTGCCTACTACTCTTACAAGCGCTCAGAAATGAAAATCAGACCCGTGGCTTAGGAGGCTCCTTCAGCTGATGGGGCTGTCCTTCTGAGAGCTTCCAAAGGCCATCTAGTCGGTCCCCTCTGCTTTTGATTCGCTACCGTGAGACAGAGCTTGCATTTCACAAAATGTACGTGATGAAATGGCCTCGAAACAGCTGCTCCGTGGTGCCTTTTCCCTTTGACCCCCTTCAGCTCCAGCGGAGTTGGGCAGCCAGTGAACATGAAACAAAATAAATAAAAATACGATCTTCAACCCAGCGGAAGGTCTCCAGTTTTTTTTCTTTTTCTTGATTCCTATAATCATTTATACTCCCATTTTACGGTAATCTCCATTTTTTAAAATTGTTTTAGATATATTTGTTAGGCTTTTAATGTGTTTAATGTTGAAAGGCATCCAGAGACATTTCCATGCAAGATGCATGGCAAAACAAATCCAATAATTAATAAATAAATAAATAAATAAATAAATAAATAAATAAATAAATAAATAAATCTCCCCCACCCACCCCCAAGCACAGAATGAAAAGGAGAAGCAAATCCATGTGGTAAGGATCCCACATTCTCTGGGGCTTGAAAAAGATTTATTTGCAAATGGCAAAAGGGGAATTTGTGTGATGCTCTAGCCGCTCTCTCTCCCTTACCCAACTACAGATCCCATCACAAGGTTGGGGGGGGAATGTGATCCACAGATCCTCTGAGCAGAAGAGTCTGCTCCTGGGAGGGGAGCTGACTTTCCCAACAGCAAAGCCTACTCATTTTAGGGTTATTCTGAATATATACAGGTGTTCTGAACCAGCCCTCTTCTCGCAACCCCTATTCAAAAAGAAGAGTCTGGAAATCGTCCAAGGCTAAAAGGCTTCTGCCAAGATTTAATTACGCAGTTAGCAAAAACACAAGAGCTTGTCTTCTCAAGCGGAAAAGTTGCTTTCAGCAACCAGCCCCTCCCCAAACACTCCTTTTATAGAGAGCTCAGGGCGTGGTCTCCCTGTGCCTCCTCCCGAGGAGTCCCATAGCCTTTCTTTGTTTGTCCCTGCTCGACTGCCTCCTGCGTCGGGCGTCCTTGAACAGGGCCAGCTGTGGGTCATCATCCTCCGCACTCTCGGGCTCACACAGCTGAGAAGAGGTCCCTGGCTGAGGACTCTGCAAAGCCTCCAAATCATCATCAGCCGGTTCGTTTCCCTCCTCCCCCACATCTGAGTCCTCCGATACATCGGAGCCGGCTGTCGGACCCACAGGCTGGCCCTGAGTCACAACACTATCCCGCACCGCAGGGCCCTTCCCCCGGGTCTGCCGATCTGGATGCGGTCGGGATGGGAACTGTTTGTGAAACGCAGTCACCAACGCAGGGGCATGAATGGCGGTCGCGTCTTCCCATGTGAAGTCCTCCGGCCCGTACCCTTTCCACTCGATCAGGTACTGGAAGCGACCTTTCAGCCAGCGGGAATCCCTGATGCTGGCGACCTCGTACTCGGGGGTGCTGTCGCCATCACGAGGTCCTGATGGGGGAGGTTCCGCTTGGCGAAGTGGACAAGCCGGTTGTTCGGGGACCAACAAGGACCGATGGAAGACGGGGTGCACGCACAGGGAACGTGGCAGAGTTAAACGATAGGCGACCGGATTGATGACGGCCTCGACTGGGAACGGTCCAAGGTAACGGTGGTCCAGCTTCCTCGCCGGCCGAGTGGATGGTAGGTTCCTGGTGGACAGCCAGACCCGATCCCCCACCGATAGTGGAGGCGTATCCCTTCTCGACCGATCGGCGAACCTCTTGTAGTCGGCCTTGGCCTTCTCCAGCTGCCGTCGCACCAACCGATGGATCGCCTGTAACTCCGCCATGAATTCGTTCGCTGCCGGCTCCAGTGAGTCCACGGGAGACAAAGAACGGTGTCATCTGCGTGGAGGTGTGCTGCGAGTTGTTAAAGGCAAACTCGGCTATGGCCAAATAGTCCACCCAATTATCCTGCTGCAGGTTAACGTAGCAGCGCAGATACTGCTCTAAGATGCCGATGACCTTCTCGGTACCCCCGTCGGTCTGAGGATGATGCGCGGACGAGAGGCAAACCTTAATGTCCAACGCCCGCATCAACTCCTGCCAGAAGCGGGCTGTAAACTGGGCCCCCCTATCGGAGACGACTCTATCGGGAAGGCCGTGCAGCCGGAACACCTGTTGGATGAACATGCGACTAGTGGCGCGAGCTGACAGTAAGCCGCGACAGGGGATGAAGTGCGCCATCTTGGTCAACATGTCCACCACCACAAACACTGTCGTGAAGCCGGAGGATGGGGGTAGATCCGTCAGAAAGTCCATGGACACAGCCCCCCAGGGTCTCTTGGGCGTTGGCAAAGGCTGCAGTAAACCAGGCGGGGCCCCTGTCGCTGACTTGGCCTGCCTGCATGGGACGCAGGAGGTGACATAAGACTGGACATCGTGTCGGACTCGGGGCCACCAGAATGTACGGGAGACCAGGTTCAGAGTCTTGAACAGGCCAAAATGCCCCGCAGCCGGGTTATCATGACATTGGCTGAGGACGAGTCCCCTGAGTGGCCCTCCTGGAACATAGAGCCGGTCATGATAATACAGGAGTCCATCCGTGACCGACCAAGGCGAATCTGGCCCCACCTCTTCCTTCCGCTGAGCCACCCACGCCTCCTGCTGCTGCGCCTCCCGGATCCGAGCCCGTATATCCACCGGCTCCCGCACCGCAGCAAAAGACTCGACGGGGATCACGGTCCTGGGCGGAAGCTTGTCTTCCACTCGGGTGTACTCGGGCTTCCTGGACAGAGCATCCGCTCTCTGGTTGTGCCCGCTTGGTATGTACCGCACCCGGAAGTCAAACCTCGCAAAGAAGAGGGACCACCGGATCTGGCGTTGGTTCAAATTCCGAGCGGTCTGCAGGCTTTCCAGATTCTTGTGGTCCGTCCGGACCTCGATTTGATGCCGCGCCCCCTCCAGATGATGCCTCCAAGCCTCGAACGCCGCCTTGATGGCCAGCAGCTCCTTCTCCCAGATGGTATAGTTGCGCTCCGAGGGATTCAATTTCCGTGAGTGATACGCGCAAGGGAAAAGGGTACCGTTGGGCGTCGCTGCCTGGAGTAACACGGCCCCAATGGCAATGTCGGAGGCGTCCGCCTCCACGACAAACGGCCGTTGCGGGTCAGGATGCTTCAAGATGGGCTCCTTCATGAAGGCGTCCTTCAAAGCTTGGAACGCCTGTTGTTCGGGGGCGTTCCACTGGAACCGAGTCTTCTTCTGCAGGAGCCGGGTGAGGGGGGCTGTCAAGGCAGCAAAGCCAGGGATGAATGTCCGATAGTAGTTGGCAAATCCAAGAAGTCGCTGAATATCCTTCACGCGACGCGGGGGTTGCCAACTCTGCAACGACTCAACTTTACTCGGTTCCATGGCGATGCCCTCAGGAGAAATGCGGTGACCCAAGAAATCAATGGTCACCTGGTAGAACTGGCACTTCTCCAACTTGGCAAACAGCCGATGTTTCCGGAGGCGCTGCAGGACCTGACGGAGATGCTGATGATGCGCTTCACGCGACGGGGAGTAAATCAGGATGTCGTCCAGGTAAATCACAACAAACTGGTCCAACAGATCCCGAAAGATGTCATTCATAAAATGCTGAAACACAGCGGGGGCGTTGGTCAGGCCAAACGGCATCACTGTGTACTCGAAATGTCCATAGCGAGTACCAAACGCCGTCTTCCACTCATCACCCGGCCGAACCCTGACGAGGTTGTAAGCTCCACGCAGGTCCAGTTTCGTGAAGATCTTAGCCTCCCGGAGTCGGTCCAAGAGCTCGGGGATGAGGGGCAGCGGGTAGCGGTTACGCACCGTGATAGCGTTGAGTTTCCGGTAGTCACAGCAAAGCCGTAACTCGCCCGACTTCTTTTTGACGAAGAGCACGGGCGCAGACACTGGCGAGGACGAGGGCCGGATGAAACCACGAGCCAAGTTCTTCGTCAGGAAGTCCCGCAATGCAGCCAACTCGGGCTCCGACATGGAGTACAAACGCCCCACTGGGAGAGGCGCATCAGGGACTAGGTCAATGGAGCAGTCGTAGGGCCTGTGCGGGGGTAATTGGTCCGCCTCTGACTCGCTGAACACGTCAGCAAAGTCGGACAGTTCGGGAGGCAAGGAAACCCCTGGGGAACCCTCCACCTGGCCGGCACAGATATGGCGGGTGTGGTCCACGCACTGCAAACTTGGGAAGGTGACCAAGTTCTGAGACCAATAGATCTGTGGATCATGCGCCCGGAGCCACGCCAGTCCCAAGACCACGGGGAAGTGCAGATCCGAAGTGACGTAGAACTGAATGGCCTCCACATGGGTACTGATGGCCATACACACGGGTTGCGTGGCGGCCGTGATAGGCCCGGACAGGAGCACTCGACCATCGATGGTCTCCACAAGCATGGGCGGATCCACTGGACACTGGGGAACAGCCCATTTGGCCACAAAGGCCGAATCCATAAAGTTAGTGGTAGCCCCAGAGTCAATTAAGGCATGGACCGGAATCCCCTCTGGCTTGCCAGGAAGGATCAGTCGTGCCTCCAAAATCAAATGCCGTGGAGGTTCACAGGCACCGTCGGAACGGCGTCGCTCGGCGTGATCGTTGTGGGTCGCCCGATCTTTCACACCGTCTAGATCGGGCTCGGGCCGTTTCCCGATAGCAAAGCAGGGGACTTTCTCGGGGCAGGCTTGGTCACTGACGCCCGCTGACGCTTCTTCGGGCAAGAAGCAGCCAAATGTCCAGGGTCCCCACAGTAAAAACACAACCCCTCCGATCGTCGTCTGTCCATTTCCGTCACCGATAGACGGGACCTGGCGGCACCCAGCTCCATTGGCTCCTCCCTCTGGACTGGGGGCTCACGCACAACAGGGGCGGCAGGGGTCTGTGGGGTGGCACGGCGACTCTTACGCTGCTGCAGCCGGGCATCGATCCGCAGACAAAGATGGATCAGCCCATTCAGGTCTGAGGGAAGGTCCACGCGGGCCAGCTCATCCAACATCTCCTCTGACAAGCCATCCTGAAAGGCATCCACGAGCGCAGCCTCATTCCAGGCGGAATCCTGGCTAAGCAGCCGGAAATCGCTGATATAGGCCTGTAGAGGGCGCTGACCCTGCCTCAAAGCTTTCAGGCGTCGGGTGGCAGTCTGCGCCTTAATCGGGTCCTCGTACATGAGGCGCATATGGTCACAAAACCCCCCAAAGTTATCCAACAAAGGGCTAGGCTGTGCCAACAGAGGCGTGCCCCAACGAGCTGCATCTCCCGACAGAAGGCTCAACACAAATCCCACCTTATCTCGGTCAGTGGGGAAATCAGCTGCTCTCACGCTGATATAAAGCTGGCATTGTCCCAGGAAGGCAGGAAACAGTTCTGGATTACCAGCAAATTTATCCGGCATAGCTATCTGACATTTCCTCCTGGGTGGGGGGGCAGCATGTACCTGAGCCTGCAGTTGTGCCACCTGAGTGGCCAGCAAGGTGAGTTGCTGGTTGAGCTGGGCATTCTCGGCAAGAAGCTGCTCCATCGTAGTAATAAGGGGTGGGTGGCTGAAAGCAAACTGTTCTGAACCAGCCCTCTTCTCGCAACCCCTATTCAAAAAGAAGAGTCTGGAAAGCGTCCAAGGCTAAAAGGCTTCTGCCAAGATTTAATTACGCAGTTAGCAAAAAACACAAGAGCTTGTCTTCTCAAGCGGAAAAGTTGCTTTCAGCAACCAGCCCCTCCCCAAACACTCCTTTTATAGAGAGCTCAGGGCGTGGTCTCCCTGTGCCTCCTCCCGAGGAGTCCCATAGCCTTTCTTTGTTTGTCCCTGCTCGACTGCCTCCTGCGTCGGGCGTCCTTGAACAGGGCCAGCTGTGGGTCATCATCCTCCGCACTCTCGGGCTCACACAGCTGAGAAGAGGTCCCCGGCTGAGGACTCTGCAAAGCCTCCAAATCATCATCAGCCGGTTCGTTTCCCTCCTCCCCCACATCTGAGTCCTCTGATACATCGGAGCCGGCTGTCGGACCCACAGGCTGGCCCTGAGTCACAACAACAGGTACCAAGCATAACCACGTACAGACATACTCCCAAACCAGGGATCCCCAACCCCCAGTCCGTGGACCAGTACTGGGCCGCTGCATGCCAGCAACTGGTCTGCACAAACAAGCAAAGCCCTGTCTGCGGGATGCAGGCAGCACATGAAACCACGCCCCCTCCGGTCTGCGGAAAAACCTCTTGTTCTGTCCCAGCCTACATATGTCCTTGTTAGTTGACAAGGCAACCCCTCTTTTAACAGTCGACTGGAAAAATAAACCCTTTTTATTTAAGTTACAGACCTTGTCCACAAACAAAACGGAGCACAAGCCAAACAGGAAATAACTCGCTGGTAAAATAAACAGACCATCATCTCTTGACACAGAAGTTCTTTGCGACCGGTTACCTCCAGCAACCAGCCCTGCCCACACATTCCCTTTTTGTTACGCAGCCCCCAAGGTGTGGCTTCTCACTGCATTCTCCTTCTCCCCTGGAGTCGCCCCATTGCCTCCCTCTGACCTACTCGTGTGACCTGTCTGTGTTTACGAGCATCTCTGAGGTCTTCCAGTTGTGCTTCCTCCAAGTCCGACTGAGCCTCCCAGCACAGCTGGCTCTCAGCTTGATCATGAGTGGAGGGGCCAGGTTCTTCCTCACCTTGTAAGTCCTGTAGCTCATCAGAGCCTTCCTCCGACTCTGATGGCTCCCCAGGTCCCACCTCCTCCTCTGATTCCCCGGACTCAGCTGCCGGGATCACAGGCTGGCATGGAATCACAACTCCTCTCTCCAAGGAACTGGTCCCTGGTGCTCAAAGGATTGGGGACCTCTGTCCTAAACTATAATAGTATCAGTGATTCAAAATGGGGAATCATGACTCTAATTTCCCCTTTGGGCAGCTGTAACCCTGACACTGACGGACGGCCACTTGGATGGGGAAGGAACACGGTTTCAGTGAGAACTTTTCCCTCCGGGATTCCCGCAGATGTGGCTTCCCAATCCAGTGACAGGAAGTCCTCGACTTACCATTGTTTGTTTAGTGACTGTTGGAAGTTACAATGGTGTTTCACATGACCGTTGTAGTATCCCATGCTCATGTGATCAAAATTCAGACCCTCGGCAGCTGGCGTGTATCTGTGACAGCTGCAGTCCTGCCATGCGATCAACCTTTGGGATCTGGTAAGCCAGGGGTAGGCAACCTTGGCTCTTTTATGATTTGTGGACTTCAACTCCCAGAATTCCTGATGGAATTCTGGGAGTTGAAGTCCACGAGTCATAAAAGAGCCAAGGTTGCCTACCCCTGTGCTAAGCAAAGTCATTGGGGAAGCCAGAGGCAATCAACAACCTGGTGACCAACAATCACAGCCCTTCATTTAACAACTGTGGCAAGAAAGGTCATAAAATGGGGCAAAGCTCGCTTAGCAACTGTCTTGCTTAGCAACAGAAATCAGGCTCAATTCTGGTCGTAACTTGAGGACTGCCTCTCTTGTTGCTCCTTTTTGGGTACCTTTGGTGGTGCAGTGGTGAGAATGCAGTATTGCAGGCTGACTCTGCACACTGCCGGCAGTTTGATCCTGACCGGCTCCAGGTCGACTCAGCCTTCCATCCTTCCAAGATCGGTAAAATGAAGACCCTGATTGTTGGGCGAGGGGCAACCCGTGACTTTGTAAACTGCTTGGAGAGGGCTGTAAAGCACTGTGAAATTGCTAACATCCTAATATATAATAGCCAAACAAAAACCCTGGTGGCGCAGTGGTTAGAATGCAGGGTTGCAGGCTAATTCTGCCCACAGTCAGGAGTTCAATCCTGAGCAGCTCATGGTCGACTCAGCCTTGCATCCTTCCAAGGTCGGTAAAAATGAGAACCCAGATTGTTGGGGGGGCACTGTGAAGTGGTATCTAAGTCTAAGTGCTATTGCTGTACATCCATCCATCCATCTACCGTATTTTTCGGACCATAAGACGCACCGGACCATAAGACGCACCCAGTTTTTAGAGCAGGAAAACAAGAAAAAAAATTCTTTCTCCTTCTCTCTCTCTCCCCCTCTCTTTCTCTCTCTCTCTCTTTCTCTCCCTCCCTCTCCCATTGTCCCTTCCTTCCTTCCTTCCTTCCTTCCTTCCCTCTTTGTCCTTCCCTCTCTGCCTTAGAGCAGTACCCGCGGAGGCGGCCCTGCAGCCCGGCTTTCTCTTGCAGAAAGCAAGCTGAAACGGAGTGAGGGAGATTGCCAGAAATGCGAATCGGCCGATCTCGCGCTCCTGCAAAGTCCCTTGCTCGGTTTCAGCTTCCCTTGCTAAAAGAGAAAGCAGGCTGAAACGAGGCAGATTGCAGCAGCGCGAGATCAGCCGATTTGCATTCCTGGCAATCTGCCTCACTCCGTTTCAGCCTGCTTTCTCTTGTAGCAAGGGAAGCTGAAACTGAGAGAGGGAGAGTGCAGGAGCGTGAGATCGGCGTTTCTCAGCACGTGCCGATTTGTGCTCCTGGCAATCTCCCTTGCTTTCCACTTGCGGAGGTTGGGGCTGGCCATACGGATCACCTTCGGACCATAAGACGCACCCTCATTTCCCCCCCCCACTTTTGGGAAAAAAAGTGCGTCTTATGGTCCGAAAAATACGGTATCTATCTATCTATCCATCCATCCATCTCCAAGAGCTGTGGTGGCGCAGTGGTTAGAATGCTGTATTGCAGGCTGACACTGCCCACTGCCAGCAGTTCGATCCTGAGCAGCTCATGGTCGACTCAGCCTTGCATCCTTCCGAGGTCAGTAAAAATGAGAACCCAGATTGTTGGGGGGGGCAATATATTAATTTGTAAACCGCTTTCAGGGGGCTGTCAAGCACCGTGAAGCGGTATATAAGTTTAAGTGCTAGTGCTATTATGGGTCTCCCAGCCCTTTCCCCAAAGGGGACAGCACAACACAGCAGAACAAACCCAATCCATTTTCAAGACAAAGGCCACTCTTTCAACGAGAGCAAAGCCCACATTTTGGACAGAGAGGACCCCTGGTTTGAAAGAAGGGTCAAAGAGGCCATCTAAGGTCAAAACTGATCAGTCCTCTCTCAACAGAGCGGGAGGGATACGACATCGTCTACCTACAACCAGTGCTTTTTTTGTAAAAGAAAAAGGTGCCGGAACTCACACATGTCATACAACCCGCCTTGCCTACCCTACAAGGTTCCATCCAAAAAAGGTGCCGGAACTCCGTTCTGAGCGTTCTATGAGAAAAAAAAGCCCTGCTTACAACAGAGTCCTTTCAGCAGCTCCAAGGAGGCTCCACACCCTTTTGCATTATTCAGGTGACCCTGAGGACGCAGGTAAACCTCCAGATGGCCTCAAGGACTCTCTGAAAGAAGGCAAAGAGGACCAGCTGTCTGCAAGGAGTAGAAATCCTGCCGCTCCTCACCCCCAAATAAATTCTGTATTTACTCCCCCCCCCGTATTTATTTCTTTACTTATTTTTGTCACATTTACGCAGCGTATACCGGAGACAGCGGCGGACCCCTCCGGGGAGCCACACGCCAGGCCACGCCATTTCTTTTTTTTTTTTACGCGTGCCGATTAGCGACGCTAATAAAGGGGTCGTTCTATTTATTCCTCTTCTGGTTTCTCTCCCATCAGAGCCAAGGAAGCTCCTTGGAGGAGAAGCGAAACGTCTTTTAAAGTGTTGGGGCTATTAATGTAGTTGTATTTTAATCTGTATATTGTATTTTTTTAAATTTGCCCTGTAAACCGCCCTGAGTCCTTCGGGAAAAGGGCGGTATATAAATCGAATTGAAATTAATTAATTAAATAAATAAATAAATAAATAAATAAATAAAGGAAGGAAGAAAGGAAGAAAGAAAGAAAGAAAGAAAGAAAGAAAGAAAGAAAGAAAGAAAGGAAGGAAGGAAAACAAGAGGGCAGGGATAGGCAACCTCGGCTCTTTTATGACTAAACTGCCCGAGTCTTTTAGGAAAAGGGCAGTATATAAATCGAATAAAATAAAATAAAATAAAATAAAATAAAATAAAATAAAATAAAATAAAATAAAATAAAATAATAAAATAAAATAAAATAAAATAAAATAAAATAAAATAAAATAAAATAAAATAAAATAAAATAATAAAATAAAATAAAATAATAAAATAAAATAAAATAAAATAATAAAATAAAATAATAAAATAAAATAAAATAAAAAATAAAATTAAATAAAATAAATAAAATAATAAAATAAAATAAAATAAAATAAAATAAAATAATAAAATAAATAAAATAAAATAAAATAAAATAATAAAATAAAATAAATAAAATAAAATAAAATAAAATAAAATAAAATAAAATAAAATAATAAAATAAAATAAAATAAAATAAAATAAAATAAAATAAAATAAAATAAAATAAAATAAAACAAAACAAAACAAAACAAAACAAATAAATAAGAGGGCAGGGATAGGCAACCTCAGCTCTTTTATGACTCGTGGACTTCAACTCCCAGAATTCCTGAGTCAGCACGGCTCAGCTTGGAAACGTCTCCCTTTTCCCTCAGCATGGCAGGCTCAGGAATTCTGGGAGTTGAAGTCCATGAGTCATGAAGGGTCCATAGTTCCCCCATGCTGGCTCAGGAATTCTGGGAGTTGAAGTCCACGAGTCATGAAGGGACCACAGTTCACGCTGGCTCAGGAATTCTGGGAGTTGAAGTCCACGAGTCATGAAGGGTCCATAGTTCCCCCATGCTGGCTCAGGAATTCTGGGAGTTGAAGTCCACGAGTCATGAAGGGTCCATAGTTCCCCCATGCTGGCTCAGGAATTCTGGGAGTTGAAGTCCACGAGTCATGAAGGGACCACAGTTCTTCACGCTGGCTCAGGAATTCTGGGAGTTGAAGTCCACGAGTCATGAAGGGGCCATAGTTCCCCCATGCTGGCTCAGGAATTCTGGGAGTTGGTCCACGAGTAGTGAGAGGGCCATAGTTCCCCCATGCTGGCTCAGGAATTCTGGGAGTTGAAGTCCACGAGTCGTAAAAGAGCCGAGGTTCCCTACCCCTGGTCCAGGGGCTTGCTTTTTTTTTTTTTTTAAAAAAAACATCTTTCGGGACCCCCAGAGGGCAGCCAGCGGGTCGGTGGGCGCAGCGCCGCGCCAGTTCCGGGCTGGGGGGCGGGGCCGGGGGCGGGGCCTAGCGGGGGAAGGGGGAGGGGGGTCGGGAGGCGGCCGCCCCTTAAGAGCGCGAGGGCGGCGGGGGCTGCAGCTGGCTCCTGCGTGACTCTCCGCCGGGCTCCGGAGCTCTCGGGCCGCGCGTGGCGCAGGTGCGCGGTCCGGGTTTAAAGGAAGGTTCCTGGCGGCGCTCCGACGGCCGGGATGGGGACGACCGCTTTGGCGTTGCTGCTGCTGCTGCTGTTGGCGGCGGCGCTGAGCCCGCGGCTGCGGTTCCGGGCCAAGATCGCCAGCTACTGCGCGCTCTGCGTGACGGTCTCGGCCCTCACCAGCCTGGCCTGCCTGCTCTGGAACGGCGGGCGCACCGTCCGCAACATGACGTGAGTTCCCCCGCCGCCGCCGCCGCCCTGGGCTCCCCGCGGGCCGCCGAGCGCCCTTGAGCCGCCCTGCCCGGGTCCCGTGGCTGGCTCCGGCCTCTGCCCGGGAGCCCGAAAGCCTGGCCGGGCTCGCTCTCTCCAAGGGCGGCGCTTCTCCACGCTTCACCCCACCCCGCCTTCTCGAAGGGCTCTTGCTGCGCTGGCTGGGTGGGATCGCCTGGTGGTCTCCCGTCCCCGGGACTCTCTCGCGGATTCTCTCCCCTCCCCCCGGGAAAAAAAAATAGCCGAGGGAGAGAGGCGCGGTGGAAGCGCCTGAAAGAAGCCCCTTGGGGTGGGAGCCGATCCGGAAGAGGCTCTTTCGCTTAAGCCAGGGCTCTTCAAACGTGGCCCTTTGAGGACTTGTGGACTTCAACTCCCAGAATGCCTCAGCCGGTTACCAAGGTTGGAGACCCATGCCCTAAATCAGGGGTCTTCAAACTTGGCCCTTTGATGACTTGTGGACTTCAACTCCCAGAATGCCTCAGCCAGGCACGCTGGCTGAGGGATTCTGGGAGTTGAAGTCCAAAACTCATAGAAGGGCTAAGTTTGAGGACCACTGGCTTAAGCCCCCCCCCCCCGCAACTTACCGTATTTTCCGGCGTATAAGTCGACTGGGCGTATAAGACGACCCCCCCCAACTTTTGAGATGATTTTCATGGGTTAAAAAGTCGTCTTATACGCCAGAAAATACGGCAACCCCCCCCCCCCCTGCAGAAAGATGGGTGACTCCCGGGGCCTTTGTAGCACGTCTTGCTCCTCTCCTCTCCTGTCTTGGGTGGGGGGTGGGGGGGGTGGGTGTCGTCCTGCCCTGGCCTCTCCAACCAGCTTTCCCTCAATGCCCACCGCCCCCCCAGTTGCCCCTATGCAGCCCCCCCCCCTGCTTGCCCAGCCTTTTCTGGCTGCTAATTATACCTGATGAGCAGTCAAGGGCAGGTGTTGTTTCCCAAGGCCCACCCCCAGGAGGCCCCCAATCCCAGGGAAGCAGAACGCAGTCCGTACCTGGGGTCCCTCCTGGTCGAGGAAGCAGGAAGTTAAGCCTGGCTGCTTCTCCAGCCCCCCCTTCCAGGCTCAGGCACCCAAGGGCAGCTTGGGGCCTGGGGGGGTGGGAGGGGGCTGGAAGGAATGGGGGTGCCAGAGCAGGCAAGACCCCAAGGGCAAACTGCAAGGCCGGGCTTGAACTTGGTAACTTTCAGAATTAGAATCGGAATCGAGCCGAGAGGGACCTTTGGAGGTCTTCTAGTCCAGCCCCCTGCGGGTGTCAAACTCGCAACCTCGTTGTGACTTTTTTTTGCCATTGCCGGCAATGGGGTGGGCGTGGTTTCGCTATGATGCATCCCGGCAGTTTGACACCCCCAGTGACTCTTCTTAAAAACCTCCAATGTTGGAGCACCTACAACTTCTGGAGACAGGTGGTTCCGCTGGTTAATTGTCCTCCCCATTAGGAAGTTTCTCCTTAATTCCAGGTTGCTTCTCTCTTTGGTCGGTTTTCAACCATTGTTTCTTCTCCTGCCCTCTGGTGCTTTGGAAAATAAGTTGACCCCTCTTCTCTGTGGCAGCCCCTCAAATACTGGAATACTGCTATCAAGTCCCCCCCCCCCGTGGTCCTTCTTTTCTCTAGACTGTCCATACTCAATTCCTGTAACCAATTCTTCATGTGTTTTATTCTCCGGGCCTTTCTTTGCAGTTTTTCCAAAGTTTCAACATCTTTTTTGTAATGTGCTGACCAAAATGAGATGGCATATTCCAGATGTACTAATACTTCATGTGATTTTGATTCTATGCCTCGGTTTATATAACACCACCTTAAAAAAAAGTATGGTCTTCAATCCTCACAATTTCCAGAGTGAACTCTATAGACAGTTTAAAACTTGTCAAGGCTGGGAAACATTGTTGTATCTAAATGAAACGTTTTTTCAACAGTTCCTAACCATTTGAAACAATACTTCCTGTGCAGCAAATTGTGAAACTTTGTAGAAAGAGCTTTCTTAGCTAGCAGTCTGCAGCCATCTTCTCCAGCCAGAAACCTTTTGAGAGAAGTTGCACTGTAAACTCCATGGTTCCCAGCCAACATGGCTCCTGGGCATTCTGTTGAGTTGTAGCTGCCAAGTTGGAGAAGGCAGAAGTAGCGGAACCGCCTTCAAAAGTCTATAAAGTGGATCACGCCCTTTTAGTAATTGCCACAGAGGTGCTGTGGTGAAAAGGATTAATTGGTTTTGGGGAAACCCTGGTTCAACCCCCCCCCCTTGTGCTGCCCTCCCCCCCTCAAAATTTTCTGAAGAGCCAGGCAGTGTCTCTGATTGTTGGCTTGAGCTCATTGGTAAAAGGTGGGCCACAGATCTGACAACAAATCAGAATTAAATAAGGTGGGTATTAAGGGAACAACTCTTGGATTATTTTAAATTGGGCAGGATAGCCAATACTCTGTTCAGGGGCTCTGCCTTGAGACCCCTCTGTGCCTCGTAGCCCCAAATAAAAAAAAATATATGTTTTCAAACCAACAAACAGAGATTAATGTGTAGTTTTCCTATCCAAACACAGGGAGAAATGTTTATAGGAGCTCACACCAAGCTAGCCATGCCTCTTCCAAACCCCATCTGGGTTCTCGGTGTCTCAGTTTAAGAGGAGCAGGCCTGGATTCCTTCTGGTTAGGATTAGGAATTAGGAATCCACCCTGTTGTGTTTTGCCATGGAAGTTGCACAGCATTTCCCCTTGTTTCCCAGGTTCTGAGTAAATCCCTTTTATTCCTTTGCTTCGGGAAACCTGTGACGCCTTTTTCGGTTGAGGAGTTGTGATTGGCTTGCCCGTAATGGGCACTTGATTGTGGAAAAGTGGGTAGTGGTTTTAATTAAACCGGAGCCTTGGGAATGTCTAGCAAGGAGTTGGATTGGAAGAATTTTCTAGTATAGGGAGAAGTTGCTCTGGGGTTCCTCAAGGGGAGGATTCTAAAAGCTAAGGAAAAACTTCTGAGTCATGAGATCTGTCCGTGAACTATAGTAAGGTTTTCCATCTCTGGAGGTTTTAAGAAAAAGCTGGATGGCCAGTTCTTGAGGATGGTTTTCCTGCATATTGTTGAACTAGATCACTGTGAATGAAAGACATATCTGCCTTGGCCACCATGTTACTGATAGTTCCTCATTTGGCGGCCACCATTAGGTTTGTCAGCTCTATAGTTAAATCATGTGATTGCTAACCTTGTAACTATAACAGTGCTAGCCTTTCCCCCACCCCCTTGCCCTTCAGAGTGCTCCTATCAATCCTGGGATAATTAGCAAGAGGGTAATTAAAGTAATTTTGTATGTACATTCATTGGAGAGGGAAGGAGTACAGGAGAGTAGGCCTTCAGCCTTGAGTGTGCTCTGCAAACAGCTGGTATGCTCCTTCTCCGGCTTGCTTACTCTCTTGCAATCCCTTCCTCTCCAATGTGTCTGCAAGGGGGAAAAAGAAAAAAAAAAGTCAGGCAGAGGACAAGAGGTTCTGAATGTAACCTTAATCATGTTACCGAGAGGCATTGCAAAGGTCATAAACACAGGCATTGCTTAAAGATTTTTTTTTCCAGTGCTGTTGTAACGTCAAATGATTGCTGAATGAACCAATTGGCAAGTGACATCTCCCTGCACTAAACATCCCAAATATTTGTGCCTCTTTTTATTTTTTTGTCAAGCTCAAGGCCACGGCTAACCCTGGGATAAAAACCTGACTCTGGGCCAAGATGGAAAATCCAGAGGCTGAACCAAACTTTACACTTATTTAGGCCAGGGAAAGCAACAAAGTGTTTGCCACAAGGAGTCTTTCAGTGAAATTTGTTAGTTGGATAAAGGGCTACCAGACTCCTCCCAATTTTTAGCTACTGGAAGGCTCTTGTTTTCTGGGCACGGTGTCATTGTTTGCAGCCCAACTTCTTGGAAGGTGTTCCGTTAGGTAGTAACCGTGAGAAACATCCTGTATGGCTCCTTTGTGCCAGCCTAAGCCTCACCCCTCCTTCCTGTCCACTTGATGGTTGAGTATATTAAATCCTTGGTAGATATGCAATTCCTGGATTGCCTTTCAGTCAAGGCAAAAAGTAGAGACAGGAAATCTGGCTTGCTCCCTTTTTTCCTTTTTTTAACATTACAAAAGCTAGGCCAGGGGTAGGCAACCTTGGCTCTTTTGTGACTCGTGGACTCCAACTCCCAGAATTCCTGAGCTAGCCACGCTGAGGGGAAAGGGAGAGGTTTCCATACTGAGCCATGCTGGCTGAGGAATTCTGGGAGTTGAAGTCCACGAGTCATGAAGGGGCCATTGTGCCCCCATGCTGACTGAGGAATTCTGGGAGTTGGTCCACGAGTCGTGAGAGGGCCATAGTTCCCCCATGCTGGCTCAGGAATTCTGGGAGTTGAAGTCCACGAGTCATGAGGGGGCCATAGTTGCCCCATGCTGGCTCAGGAATTCTGGGAGTTGAAGTCCACGAGTCATGAAGGGGCCATTGTGCCCCCATGCTGACTGAGGAATTCTGGGAGTTGGTCCACGAGTCGTGAGAGGGCCATAGTTCCCCCATGCTGGCTCAGGAATTCTGGGAGTTGAAGTCCACGAGTCACGAGGGGGCCATAGTTCCCCCATACTGGCTCAGGAATTCTGGGAGTTGAAGTCCACGAGTCATGAAGGGGCCATTGTGCCCCCATGCTGGCTCAGGAATTCTGGGAGTTGGTCCACGAGTCGTGAGAGGGCCATAGTTCCCCCATGCTGGCTCAGGAATTCTGGGAGTTGAAGTCCACGAGTCACGAGGGGGCCATAGTTCCCCCATGCTGGCTCAGGAATTCTGGGAGTTGAAGTCCACGAGTCATGAAGGGGCCATAATTCCCCCATGCTGGCTCAGGAATTCTGGGAGTTGGTCCATGAGTCGTGAGAGGGCCATAGTTCCCCCATGCTGGCTCAGGAATTCTGGGAGTTGAAGTCCACGAGTCATGAGGGGGCCATAGTTCCCCCATGCTGGCTCAGGAATTCTGGGAGTTGAAGTCCACGAGTCACGAGGGGGCCATAGTTCCCCCATGCTGGCTCAGGAATTCTGGGAGTTGAAGTCCACGAGTCATGAAGGGGCCATAGTTCCCCCATGCTGGCTCAGGAATTCTGGGAGTTGGTCCATGAGTCGTGAGAGGGCCATAGTTCCCCCATGCTGGCTCAGGAATTCTGGGAGTTGAAGTCCACGAGTCATGAGGGGGCCATAGTTCCCCCATGCTGGCTCAGGAATTCTGGGAGTTGAAGTCCACGAGTCATGAGGGGGCCATAGTTCCCCCATGCTGGCTCAGGAATTCTGGGAGTTGAAGTCCAGCAGTCATAAAAAAGCCAAGGTTGCCTAGCCCTGAAGATGTTAGCTGACTGTCTTTGCGTTGGGCATTTTGGCTTCTTCTGCGTCCCGGGAGCCAATAAGAGCAGCTGAAAAGGACCTTCTTTTCAGGAGGAACTTCCTGTTTCACCTTGAACGCTCTTCTACCGGGTCCTTGGGGCAAGTTCAACCTATCGGCCTCTATTTACTGACTTTCCCAGAGCCCCTTGGGGTGACGATGACGTTATCCATTTAATGGTGTCCGACTCTTGGCAGTTTTACGGGCCAGGTCTCTCCACATCCACGTGGGGGTAGATGTGATGTTAAGAAAATCTGGTCCTTTTCTGTCATGTTTATTTAAGAGGGGAAATGGATGTTTTAAGAATAGGAATAGGAATAGGAATAGAAATAATAGAATGGAATAGAATAGAATTAGAATATAGAATAGAATTAGAATTAGAATAGAATAGAATTAGAATAGAATTAGAATATAGAATAGAATAGAATTAGAAAATAGAATAGAATAGAACAGAACAGAAAGAACAACAGAACAGAACAGAACAGAACTGGAAGGGACCTTGGTCCAGACCCCTGCTCAAGCAGGAGAACCTATACTATTTCAGGCAAATGGCTTTCCAGTCTCTTCCTAAAACCTTCCAGTGTTGGAGCATTCACCACTTCTGGAGGCAGGTTGTTCCACTGGTTAATTGTTCTCACTGTCAGGAAGTTTCTCCTTAGTTCTAGGTTGCTTCTCTCCTTGATTGGTTTCCATCCGTTGCTTCTTGTCCTGCCTTGAGGTGCTTTGGAGAATAGCTAGACTCCCTCTTCTTTGGGGCAGCCCCTGAGATATTGGAACACGGCTATCATGTCACCCCTCGTCCTTCTCTTCATTAAACTAGACATACCCAATTCCAGCAACCGTTGTTTATATGTTTTAGCCTCCAGTCCCCTTTGGAGATTTATTTCTCCTTTTCAGCTGCTGAATTCCCAAAGTTCCCTGTCCTTTGAGGGAAGGGGTTGCCTTTGAACACATCTTGCTGATTGTGATGTGAATGAGCCAAACCCGAAATGTGTGTCCTCCCCTCAGATAAACAGTGTCTTGAATATGGACTTGCATACGCTCAGGAGGTTGGCTCTGAAAACTTGCTGGAAGGCGACCAAGGAGGCAAGGACTGCAAACAGCAAGTTGACCAATCCAGGTTGGAAAGTTTACTCTGTGTCAGAAGAACTGTGCATGTCCACAGGGAGGGGAAACGGCTCCGTGTCTTTGCGGGGACTTTCCTGTTTTGCTCGTGGTGGGCTGTGGGAAGTTGAGAAGTGTGGAATTGTTAAAATAAAGCAATGCCTCCTCCAGGTATCTCTTAAAAATGCTGCTTTTAAAAATCATGGCTTTGGAAAGGCTCCCGTAGGCTGGAGGTTTAATGCGGCTTGTTGGGCTTTGGGTTTTAATCTGACTGGGATTTGTAAAGCCAGGTTTTATGGCTTGCTGCAACGTGTGAATTTAAAATGTTGTGGGAAGCTCGGATGGCACCAAAATGTAATTCTCGAACTCGGCCAGAAAAAAAAAAGGTCCCTGGACTCAGCTTCTCGCTTCCCCCAAGGATAGACAGCCTTGGGAGAGCTGACCAGAAGCGTGAGATCTTGTTAGCCGATTCTGGAGAGCGTCTACAGCTCTTGGCAACCTCGCAGGCGAGACCGAGGTGGACAGTTCCCTTCTACACAGCCTTTGCAGAATCCCGAGTAAAAGTCAGCTGGCAGCTCTCAGAAGCAAGCCCCCATCCGGTGCCCTCCAGGTGTGTGGGCATGTGCTGAAAGGGGAATGGTGTGAGTTGCGATTCCCAGGATACCTTGAGAAGGTCAGGTTGGGAAAGATAGCCCCAAAGCAGTTTTACAAAGCTGTGTGAGTTCAACTGAAAAGATCACCTGATGGCTCAAGGCAGGTGAGAATCCTAATTCGACCTCTGCGGCTCTCCAAGGGGCTGTTCAGACTTGGCTGGGGCAGTTCATCCTAGGCTCAGGGCTGTGAGGATGGCTTGGTCTCTTGGCCTTTTTAGAATAGAATAGAGCTGGAAGTGACCTTGGAGGTCTTCTAGTCCAGCCCCCTGCTCAAGCAGGAGAACCTATACCGTCTCAGACAGGTGAACGTCCAGCCTCTTCTTAAAAACCTCCAGTGATGGAGCGCCCACGATTTCTGAAGGCAACTTCTGTTCCACTGGTTGATTGTCCTCACTGTCGGGAAGTTTCTCCTTAATTCTAGGTTGCTTCTCTCCTTGATTAGTTTCCAGCCGTTGTTTCTCGTCCTTCCCTCTGGTGCTTTGGTGAACAACCTGGCCCCCTCTGCCTTGGGGCAGCCCCCCAGATACTGGAACTCTGTTATCATGTCTCTCCCATTTCTTCTTTTCCTTAGACTAGCCCAGGGGTAGGCAACCTTGGCTCTTTTATGACTCGTGGACTTCAACTCCCAGAATTCCTGAGCCAGCATGGCTCAGCTTGGAAACCTCTCCCTTTCCCCTCAGCATGGCTGGCTCAGGAATTCTGGGAGTTGAAGTCCATGAGTCATAAAAGAGCCGAGGTTGCCTACCCCTGGACTAGAATAAGGGTGCTGGTTATTAGCATATGGCAGGGGTAGACAACCTTGGCTCTTTTATGACTCGTGGACTTCAACTCCCAGAATTCCTGAGCCAGCATGGCTCAGCTTGGAAACCTCTCCCTTTCCTCTCAGCGTGGCTGGCTCAGGAACTCTGGGAGTTGAAGTCCACGAGTCATAAAAGAGCCAAGGTTGCCTACCCCTGGACTAGCCAAACCCAAGTCCTGCAGCCGTTCTTTCTATGTTTTAGTCTCCAGGCCTTTGATCACCTTTGATCATCATTTTCAATAGAGTTTGTGTCTCGTCCTGTCTGTGCTGAATCCCTGCAGGAGACAGCCCAGGTTAGAAAGCGGTGCTCTGATGCGGTTCGAAAGCGAAGAATGGCAGGAGGCATCCTCACAGACGTGTCCTGTTCATCCCACACGGAATCCAGAGGGGCATGGCTAACAGATGATAGCGAAGGCCCCATTGGTAATCTTGTGTGTGTACTCGCTAGCCCCGGGCCTTGGTGTAGGTATGAAATAAAGACATTGGAGTTTGTCGCAGAGCCTGCTTCCCACGCTAAACTTAATTGTTCCTTGTGAGGCTCTGCATTGTTGGCTTGCAGGTATGGACTTTTCCACGCAGTGTCTGAAATAGTGCAGGAGGCTGTAGGCTGTAGCTTATGTAGGCCAGTGTAGGCTGTAGCTTATGAATAACACTTGGCTTAAGCTGTGAGTTGCCGGTGTTTTTATTTCATAATTTATTTGTTGAAAGCATTGATATAGCCACCCATTTTACTAATCAACTCTGGGCGGCTCCCAATCAAAAGTTGACAAGCATATTGAATAAATATGGGACTAAAAAGTTTCATTTAGCATTTGAATAAGTACTGATGTGATATTTAAATTGCTTGTAGTTATTTTATAAGAGTTAAAGTGCGATAGATTTAATATTTTATTGTTGTTTGCATAAGGTAGGCTATGATTGTTTGTATATTTATACCCTGTATGGTTTTAATATGCTTGTCAACTTTTTTTTTATTGAAAAAAGGGGGGAGGGGAGGGGAGGGAGGTGTTGGGGAGGGTTGGGGAGAGGGGAGGGTGTTGGGAGGGGTTTTGTCTTTTTAAAAAATGAATTGTAAAACTTTTCAATAAAAAAAAAGTTGACAAGCATATTAAAACCATGGAGCTAATTGCATTAGAGCGTTAGAAACAACAAAGGCCTGGCGCCAAGTCAAATGCCTAACGTACAAGTACTGGCAAGCTCTTTGGAAGGTGAGGAGAATTGAGGCCTGTCGCACGTTGGGGTGCAGAGTGGACCCCTTGCAACCAGGATTGAGGCAGGGGCCTCCTTGGAAAACACGTGCTTCCTATCTCCCATGAGATGGCAATATTTGGGGGGGAGGGACTGGAGTGGGCCCAGACTGCCTGACCTGGTAGAAAAAGGGTAGGGGTCCTTAATAAGGAGGTCCCACAGATAATCTGGGTCTAAAGGTGTAACCAGGACCTTGAGTTGCAATTCAGAAGAACCTGGAAACCAATGCAGCTTGCACAGGAGAATTTTTGCAGGTGTAAACCGAGTGGGCTGCCATGACTGTGTGCAGTGCTCTTCACAGGCCGCCCCATGTGGAACATGTTCCAGTACTCTCAACACCTTGGCAACCACAAGCAAGGCCTGCCAGTCCAGGAAAGTGCACAGTTGGTTGTGCTGGAAGAATCTCTGCAAACCCCTCCCGCAGCGCTGGCTGCCACTTACTCCTTGTGCAACCCAACAGGACCCTCAAATTGCACACCAGCTCAATCTGGGGAAGCGCCGTCCCATCCAGAATCCAAAAGGAGGAGAAATTGTTAGGGGGGCGACGTGATAGCAGTCTTCCAGTATTTGAGGGGCTGTCACAGAGAAGAGGGAGTTGATCTCTCCCCCCAAGAGGGCAAGACGAGAAGTAACGGATGGGAGCCTAACAAAGAGAGGTCCAACCTAGAACTAAGGAGGAATTTCCTGACAGTGAGAACAATTAACCAGTGGAACAGCCGGCCTCCAGAAATTCGGAATGCTCCAACACTGGAAGTTTTCATGAAGAGACTGGACAGCCATTTGCTTGGAATGGTATAAGGCTTCGTGCCTGAGCAGGGGGTTGGACTAGATGACCTCCAAGGTCCCTTCCAACTGCTATTCCACAGGTCTGCAACCCACGGCTCTGGAGCCGCATGCGGCTCTTTCAGCCGTCTCCTGCGGCTCCCAGTCTTCTGCTATGTGTAGTCCCAAAACAAAAGTGGGATTAAAAAAGTTCAACCAATCAATTCAAATATGCAGGGTAGGTGCATATCTCGCCTTGGCTCCACTCTTCAGTCAAACCCTGTTGTGCGCATGTACGTGCATGCGCACACATTTTTTGCAGCTCCCAGTTTTTCCTTCTGTGAGGGAACCGGTTCCGAGTGGCTCTTTCACTGTTTCAGGTTGCTGACCCCTGTGCTATTCTGTAAGTATCAACTGGGTCTTGGAGAGGGGGGCAGAAGCCCCTGGCCAACTCCATCTTGCTATGGTTGAGTCGAAACCGGTTCCGCCCTATCCAAATCCTAAATGCCTCCCAGCGCCGCCACTGTGCCACTTGTCTGCCTAGAGGTGGAGACGTATACAGTAATTGGGTATCATCTGCTTATTGATGATAAGCCGCAATACGGATGGATTTGAACAAGTGGATCGGAACATGTGCCACAGTTGTGTAAGGCTTGGTTACAGATTCTACTTTGGGTGTGTACTCTGGATGGGAGGACAGCAATAGCCATGAGGACCTGTGACTTTCCACTGTATAGTTGTGTTGAATCAGAGTCAGAATAGAGCTGGAAGGGACCATGGAGGTCTTCTAGTCCAGCCCCCTGCTCAGGTTGGAGTCCCTATACCATTTCAGAAAAGTGACTTTCTAGTCTTCTCTTAAAAACCTCAGCGATGAAGCACCCCCAACTTCTAGAGGCTGGTTGTTCCACCGGTTAATTGTTCTCATGGTTAGGACGTTTCTCCTTAATTCCGGGTTGCTTTTCTCCTTGATTAGTTTCCATCCACTGTTTCTTTGTCCTGCCCTCTGGTGCTTTGTAGGATATTGTTCCATCAGTTGCAGACTTGGTCAGTAGAAAGGTCTAGGTGGGTGTTGATGGTGAGGTGGCAATTCCTGATGGGGTTCCTATCCATGGGTCCAGATGGGAAAAATGTCATCATCAAATCTCAGGTAAAGGATGGGATTCTGAGGATAAGAGTTGAGAAAGCATTCTTCCAGGTCAGCCAAGAAGGTGTTTTGCACATTGAGCCATCCATGTGCCCATGATCATGCCATTGGCTTGTAGATACATGTAGCTGCCAGAGGTGAACTAATTTTGAGTCGGTACTTTAAACGGGGTGATGCCACCATTTGGTGCTATGTTGACATCAGTGGTAATCATATATATATATATATATATATATATATATATATATATATATATATATATATATATATATATATATGTGTGTGTGTGTGTGTGTGTGTGTGTGTGTGTGTTTTCTGTGGTTTTTGTGGGTGTTTGTATGTGGATCTTTGGTCATTCGTGTTTTTCCCCACGTAGAATTGAAGGTGTAAGAGCAACGTTTCAATGAAATCTCATCCGTCATCCTCAGGCTGGTGGCTTCAGCTTCGTTCTTCTGGGAGAAGTGTGTGGTACATATATATATGTATGTATGTATGTACACACACACACACACAGCTACTCAACCTCCTTGGGAGCTAAAATGAAGTTGTTAGGGAGATTGCCTGTGGAGTTCAGTTTCCTTAGGACCTAGGGGGTCTTAGGTGGGATCTTATTGGGACAGCTGGTGGCATAAGTCATTTTCACAAGCACTGCAACTGGATACAGACAGTCTCGTGTGTGTATTTTGGGATGTAGGTAGAAGATGTTACAGAATCAGAGGGGTGAAAGGGACCTTAGTGGTCTTCTAGTCTAATGGCAGGAAACTTTATACCAGTCTGGACAAATTGTTGTCCAACTTCTTCTTGAAAGCCTCCAGTGATGGAGCACCCACAACATCTGGAGGCAACTTCTGTTCCACTGGTTAATTGTCCTCTCTTGTTAGGAAGTTTCTCCTTAATTCCAGGTTGCTTCTCTCCTTGGTTAGTTTCCATCTGTTGTTTCTTTGTCCTGCCTTCTGGTGCTTTGGAAAATATGTTGAGCCTCTTTTCTTCACGGCAGCCCCTCAACTACAGGTAAATCACGACTTACAACTTCGTTCAGTGACCATTCAAAGTTACAATGGCACTGGAAAAGTGACTTTTGACTGTTTTTCCCACTTACGATTATTGCAGCATCCCCCATGGTCACACGATCAACATTCTAACAACAACAACAACAACAACAACAACAGCAAAATGTTGGAAGGTACCTTGGAGGTCATCTATCCAACCCCCTGCTCAGGCAATTGATTCATATTCATGACAGCTGCACTGTCACGTGATCCCCTTTTGCGACCTTCTGACAAGCAAAGTCAATGGGGATGCCAGATTCACCACACAGTCGTGTTCCTAACTTAACAACTGCAGTGATTCACTTAACAACTGTGGCAAGGAAGGTCGTAAAATGGGTCAAAACTCACTTAACACTTAGCAGCATAAATTTGGGGCTCAGTTGTGGTCGTAAAAACGAGGACTACCTGTACTGGAAGACAGCTATCATGTCACCCCAAAGCCTTCTCTTTGTTTGGCTGAACATAGTTCCGTTGTACGATTCGGCCTCCATCCCCCTTATCATCTTTGTTGCTCTTCTCTCCACTCTTCTCTGCACTCTTTCTAAGGTCCCAGCATCTTTTTTGAGTCCCGGTGACCAGAAATGGACACGATATTCCAAGTGTGGTCTCACCTAGTGCAGTTTAAGAAGGACCATCACTTCGCGTGATTCTGTCCCTCTGTTAATGTAGCCTAGGACTGTGTTGGCTTTTTTTGGCAGCTGCAGCACATTGATATTAGATTATTAGATTAGATAACCTTTATTGTCGTTTTTTCCCCCTGTGGGCACAACAGCACACATTAAAAATGAAATTTAGTTGCTTGCTCTCAGGGTACACATACATAACACATATTAAAAACATACTGTATACCAGGGCTTTTCAGCCTTTTCACCCATTGTACCACTTTTAGGATATAGCAGCATCCGAGTACCACCAGTCGCCTAGCAAGGGGTCAAAAACGTGATGACAGTGCAGACAATGCAGGCGCTGCTGTGCCCGCTTCACCAGGGTCTTGCTGTTGAGCGAGCAAGCCAGCTGGCTCATACGTAGGTGGTGGTCTACTAGGACTCCTAGATCCCTCCCACAGGCACTACTATTGAACCAGGTACCACCTAGTTTACTACTGTTGAACAAGCTGCCTGTGCATAAATGGAATTAAAATAAATAAATAAATAAATTTGGTTTTCCTGCCTAAATGCAGGACTTTAGGGTGGAAACTAATCAAAGGAGAGAAGCAACCTAGAACTAAGGAGAAATTTCCTGACAGTGAGAACAATTAACCAGTGGAACAACTTGCCTCCAGAAATTGTAAAGCGCTCCATCACTGGAGGCTTTTAAGAAGAGATTGGACAACCATTTGTTTGAAATGGTGGAGAGTCTCCTGCTTGAGCAGGGGGCTGGACTAGAAGACCTGCAAGGTCCCTTCCAACTCTGCTGTTCTGTTCTGTTCTGACTACTAGGTTGGTAGAAGGTGCCTATGATGTCTCCATGCCAACTTGGGAAACTATTTCATCAGTCGCATAGCTTGTTCATAGTTATATTGTGTGGGATCTGAAGACAAAAGTTGGCAGAACTTTGAGGGTTCCTTGTCATAATCCCCTTTATTAATGAAAACTGCCCCTCCTTCCTTTGATGTTGTTGTTCTTGAGGCTTTGGATGGTGTTTCGTTCTCCTCTGCTGAGACTGGAAGCTACAAATGCACACACCCCACAATCCTGATGGACTGGTTTTCTTCTTCTCCTTGGCTGCAAAACTCTTTTGTGGGGAAAGAGCGGTTGTCAAGACATAGAAGGAAGACTCAGACATCTCACTTAGTTGTGTTGTGTTGTGGCAGCCTGACAGCACTGAGCCTTTACTGTGAATGCAATGCTTCATCATTGCTTGGTAAAAATTGCCATGTAATTGCTCTACACTTAGGGCGTGGATGGGACAGGCACAGCAGTGACATCCCTCTTTCGTTATTTTAACATGGAGCGTTTTTTGTTGTTGTTGTTAATGCAAAGTCCTCTGGCTTTGCTCTTTTGTAAAAGGGCTCAGTAAGTTTTATCCCCCGCCCCCAAAAATCTCCAGGCAGTTGTTGATATTGTCTAACTAACACGTTGTTTCTCAGCCTCAGCACCTTGAAAATGGCTGGACTTCAACTCCGAGAATACCCTTGGCTAGCATGCTGGGAGTTGAAGTCCACTCATCTTAAGTTGTCCAGGCTGAGAAAAGCTAGTCTAGCATTTCAAGATCTGAAATTCTTTTTTGGCATTGGTAGGTAGCTGCTTTTGCGAGGGGTTGGGCTTGAAGATGCCCCAGATGGGAGCAAATGAATGAATGAACCTTTATTATCAAAGTAAGGTAAAGGTTCCCCCGCACATGCGTGCTAGTCGTTTCCGACTCTAGGGGCCGGTGCTCATCTCCGTTTCAAAGCCGAAGAGCCAGCGCTTGTCCGAGGACGTCTCCGTGGTCATGTGGCCGGCATGACTAGATGCCAAAGGTGCACGGAGCGCTGTTACCTTCCCACCGTAGTGGTCCCTATTTTTCTACTTGCATTTTTACCTGCTTTCGAACTGCTAGGTTGGCAGAAGCTGGGATGAGTAACAGGCGCTCGCTGTGTTATGTGGCACTTGGGATTCAACCCGCCCAACTGCTGACCTTCTGATCGACAAGCTCAGCGTCTTAACCCACTGAGCCACCGTGTCCCTATTGTCAAAGTACAACCATGTATACATTGAGATTGGGACCTAGGTGCATTCACCTTGGGTCTGGCTAGGTGCAAACTGCTTCTCATAGTCTGGCAAAATCCAAATGGGGATTAAATCTTTTCCTTGGCTGTTTTGGGCTGGGTGAACTTGGCCATTTGTGACTTGGCAGCATGTGTTTTTTGGACCACAGGAATGATAAAAGCTAATGCAAACTAAAAAATAAATAAATAAAAGAATGGAAAAGTAGAATGTGCCGAAATTTCTTCAGAGCTGTAAATCCAATATAGGAAAATCCAGGTCACTCTTTAATCCTCTTTAATTATAAAGATATCATCTGGTTTATTTTGTAAGGGCAGCATCTCTTTCCATATCATGTAGCCTCTCATTCTTCAATCCACTGTCAGATGAGTCTCAATCTGGTCCTGTAAAACTTGTTCCTCTTCCATAATATCTTTTAAATACAAGTTCTCTAGAACAGACACTCTTAAAATTAACGTCTGTGTCCATTGCTCAAAAATATTCTTCAACATTACAAAATAAGTTTGCTTAATTCTGTATTAGTAAATCAAATTAAGTGTTCTTCTCCTGTAATTGCAAACTTTAGTTTCTTCTGGTTCCCTCTATCTCCAAGCTTCATAGTTTAATTCTGTCAGGGTTTTTTTTTTTTTAAAAAAAAGAGAATTCAAACCAGAAGCATTTCCCCATGGGAAATATATTTAACCAATATATTTTTAGAAAAGGAAATATGCAAACCCATCCATTTGCATCCATTTGAAGGCGCTGACCCTGTTTTGAGTAAAAAGATGGCCCTTGCTTTGTCTCCCAGAACTCTGAACCAGTCGGAGACCGTTGCTTGTGGTCTCCACACAAGGAGCAGCTGTCTGGAGCACTTGTGGGTGATCTCAGCTCCTCTCTTTGTCCGAGAGAGGAATTGCAAAGAGCCGGGTTTCCTTGCTGGCTCTTCTTTCCACTGTAGCCACCGACTTTTGTGGAACCATCTACAGTTCAGTTTCTCCCCTGAAGTCACGTGAGCCAAGAAACCGAGAACAAAATGTCCTTGAAACAACATCTTAGTGCCATGCAAAGTCCCTCAAGCAGAATGTGTCCTTCTGCAGAGAGTGCTGCAAAAGGCCTTCTCCTCCAAAGTGAGGCCTTTGGCGCATTTGGTCTCTTTGAGCTAAGGAGATTTGCAAAGCTGCTCTTTCCATCCTTATTTCTCTTCTGCACGCTGCAAAAAGGTGTAGGGAGAAGAATTCAGACCCGGGTCGATAGAGATGCTCTGAACCAGCCAGGCAGCCTCGTCTCTCTAAAAAAACCCTGAGCAACTGCCCGCTGAACTTTTATTCACCTCTTTTTTTCTGAATACCAAATACAACATTACATAAACCCCATCAATCTCAAAAAAATAGGATACATGGTGATAATTGGATACGTAGTGAGAACTACTCAGGTGCCTATGAGCACATTACCAAAACAAGATACTAAATGATATATGTGAAAGCTCTATCATAGCGTTTCCCAAACCTCCCACATGCCATCCTGTGTGAACCAGGAGAGTGTGCTCATCACTGTAATTCACGTAGAGGCCGATAAGAAACGTTTGGGAAAGCTGAAGGTTGGGAGGCCAAATACTGGCCGTTCCCACAAAAAGGCATCGCCATTCATCTCCGGGATGGGTTGCCCAGAGTGTTCTGCCCTCGAACTCTGGCCGAATGGTTACTCATCTCTCTGTCTGCCCTCTTCCCCCCTCCAAGGAGCTCCATACGTTGGAAGTGGACTCTGCCCCTGTTTGCATGAAGATGGGGCAGCCGCAGAGAGCCAATCAGGTCCAGCTTCTCAGAGTGGTGTGCCCTCTGCTCCTCCCAGGGCAGGGCATGCGGTGCGCTTCCCATCTTCATCTCCAACATGGCTTGTCCCTCTGTTTTGCACCCAACCAGATCTTGCAGCCTTTCTTCCCAGGAGGGGACCTGACGTGCTGCAGCTCAGCAGCAAAGCAAGCTGGGACTTGTAGTTTGGCAACGATTCCCTTTTCATTTCAGAAAGGTTTCAAAGTTACAGCAGTGCTGAGAAAAAGACGGGCAGTCTGTACTTACACTTATGACTGTCGCGTCTTCCCCACAGTCGGGCGATTGCAATTTGGGCACACATTTATGACAGGCTGCAGCACCTTGTGGTCACATGACCACATTTTGTGACCTTTTTTGGGGGGGTGGGGCAATTCCTGGCAGAAAACACCGATTGGGGGAGGTGGATTTGTTTAACCACCTTGTGATTTGCTAAATGACTACCATGAAACTTGTCCTAAAATTGAATCTGACTTGGCTTACAACCATAAAGGCTTTACAGGGGCAATTCCAGTCCCAATTGTAATAACAAGTCGAGGGTTAATTAGCAGCTTTTGATGGTTGTTTTTTTTTTTTGTAGCAATGCCAGACAATGTCGGGACTACCCATTTCCAGTCCATGTGGGCAGTGGCTGGGAATTCTAGGTGTGGTAGTTCCTCGAGGAAGCTTGGAGTAGAAGCTGCAGACTGAAGGGAAGCAGGATTTTTGTGAAGTCTCCACAGGCTCAGAGCCCTCAGTAAAACTTAACCAAGATAGATTTTTCCCTTGCTAATTCTAGCCGCCCTATTCCGGTCTTAATTCCCATGCCAGGAGAACCATCAGAGATGTACAGGTGTGACCATTGGTTAGCATCGCTAACTTGGGGCTTGGAAAAAGCCACCCGCTTCCATCTGCTTCTTCACTCGGCCCAGGAGAAGCAAAAGTTGGCAGCCCTTTGTCCAAGACGATCATCTTTGGGGTGATAGTGGTCTAGAGATGACCTCCAACACTCTGTTCTTCCCTCGCTCCTGGGCTGGGCAGAAGAACGTAGAATAACAGCATTGGAAGGGACCTTGGAGGTCTTCTAGTTCCAGCCCTGCCCATGGCAGGAGGTTCAGGACCATTTCAGACAAATCACTGTCTAATCTCTTCTTAAAATCCTCCATGTTGGAGCCCTCGCAACGTCTAGAGGCAAGCCATTCCACTAATTAATCATTTTGACTGTCGGGAAAGTTCTCCTTAGTTCTAGATTGTTTCTCTCCTTGATTAGTTTCCATCCATTGCTTCTTCTCCTGCCTTCAAATGCTTTGGAGAACAGGTTGACTCCCCCCTTCTTCGTGGCAGCCCCTGAGATATTGGATGGCTGCTATCCGGTCACCCCTAGTCCTTCTTTTCATTAAACTAGACATACCCAATTCCTGCAACTGTTCTTTGTATGTTTTTAGGGTTAGAGTGTGAGAGAGATGGAAAGGAGAGAGAGAGAGAGAGAGAGACAGAGAGAGAGAGACAGAAAGAGACAGAGAGAGATGGAAAGAACACATACACAGAGAGAGAGACACACACACACACAGAGAGAGAGATGGAAAGGAGACACACACACACAGAGTGACAGACACAGAGAGAGAGATGGAAAGGAGACACAGAGAGAGAGACAGACAGACAGACAGACACACACACAGAGAGACACACACACACACACACAGAGACAGACAGAGAGAGAGATGGAAAGGAGACAGAGAGAGAGACACACACAGAGAGAGAGAGACAGAGATGGAAAGAACCCCCCCACACACACACACACAGACACACACAGAGATGGAAAGGAGACACACACACAGAGAGAGACAGACACACAGAGAGAGATGGAAAGGAGACACACACACACACACACACAGAGAGAGATGGAAAGGAGACACAGAGACAGACACACACACACACACACACACACACACACACACAGACAGAGATGGAAAGGAGACACACACAGAGAGAGAGACAGACACAGACACAGAGAGAGAGAGAAATGGAAAGGAGACAGACTTGTTTTTCCAGCTGGGAGGCTGATAGCAGGAAAATTTCTGCAGTTCCTAGCCCTCTTCATACCTCATCGAAAGAGGTGCACCTTTATAAGAAGCCAGAATTTCGAGTTTAATGAGCGAGGGACACACCTGTTGCATGCAGGCCAGTGGGAAGGGAGAGTTGGGGAAAAATGTGGTTTTTGTTGAGGAACAGCTTCAGGCCATCTTTGATGCACGGTTTCACCTCTGTGGAGGTTCCGGATGTCTCATCCCTCGCTTTTGCCTGTTTTTTTCTAGGATAATCAAAAACGTGGTCCGCAGCTTCAAGTACCTCTACGGCCTGAGGTTTGAAGTGAAGGGTCTGGAGCACTTTGAGATCGAAGGTCCCTGCGTCATCGTGTCAAACCACCAGAGCATCCTGGACATGATGGGTAGGGGTTTGGGGCTCCCTGGGGTCACAGTGGGAGGGCTGCTCTTGGGGGGGAGTTCAGGGCTCCACCTGATCACCGAAGGAGGAGGTGCTTCTGGCCTTGGCTTGTATGGCCACTGAAAAGGTGTCAGGCACGAAGAAGGGTAGATGTTAATTTCCAGTTAGGATTTATACATCTCACACCTATAGACAAGAATCTACTCAACTAACTATCAGCACTTAAACTGGTGCCAGATAAGGGTCACCATGGGAAGCGCACTTGGATTGCTTGTGGCAATGTAAGCACTCCAGGCTGATGCCTCACTTGACTCCACCCCAGGCCCTTTTCCTGCAGGAGAAGAAGACCACGAGGGGCCGTTCCCACTCTGTGGCTTTGGCTTGAGATTTAAGGGAAGTGGGTGGGGGGGGAGAAGCCACGGGAGACAGGGTCTTCACACCCAGGCACACCCGGTCTTCTTAACTGAGATAGCTATGTTCACATCACATGTGTAGACAGGTTTGCTAAACACCTAAGAGGTATATTTACACAATATACCAAACTTGGTTAGATTAAACCTGGCTGGCTGGCTGCCTCTCTTTCGTTCACTGACTCATTATGCAGCTTATATATGTTTGGAATAATGATATTTATACTTCGTTGCACACAAGTCAGCCAGATACTCAGACTGGATTTGGCATTGTTATTATTTACAAAAACAGTCAAAGAAGAAAAACAGACACAGCACTGCTACTAACATCATCATGTTTGCCGTAATAACAGGGATTTACATCTACATATTAAAATCTCTTATATCAGTTTTAAGATCCAAGTTTTGAAGGGAATCATTATTAAAATTATGCCATTCTGGTTAATAACTATGATCACCATGACTCAGGTTATAAATTAGGAGCTGGGATAAAAGATAATTTCTGCCTAATGTTAAAAAAATAGGGTACAGTATTATAATCATATGTTAGAAAGAAACTTTGGATGTGCTAGGAACCCATTTATAAGATTATAATCCAGAAACAGTTTCTAATGAATTCTAGGCTAGTGTTTCAGATAGGAAAGTACGTTTGCCATGGAAAAAGTTTGCCATTTTTCTATGAAAGAGACAGAAAATTCCCATGAGAAACAAAGAATCCTTGCCAGTTCTGTACCCTGTGTAGACAATTTATTAATGTTTCATTAATAATAATAGTTTGTTAAATTTAGACTTGTCAGATGCATGGAATCAGGAACTAAGGCAGTTCAAATGACTGAAGGTTTATTGCAGAATTATTTATAAATGATAGATGATCTATAGTTCAATATATAGATTATTTAATCACTTGTGAGATAGAGATAGATATAGATAGACAGACATAGAGATACAGAAATAGATTTAGTTATAGATAGATATAGTTATAGATATAGATAGATAGACAAGACAGATGATAGAGATAGATGATAGAAAGATAGAGATAAATAGAGATAGTTATAGGTAGATAGACAGACAGACATAGATGATAGATAGATAGATAGATAGATAGATAGATGATAGATAGATGATAGATAGATAGATAGATAGATAGATAGATAGATAGATAGATAGATAGATAGGATAGACATAGAGACACAGACAGGATAGACAGATAGATATAGACAGTTAGATAGGATAGACATAAATAGATAGATAGATAGATAGATAGATAGACAGACAGACAGACAGACAGACAGAGACAAATAGAAAGACAGACAGACAGAGGTAGACAGGATAGACAGGATAGACAGATATAGATATAGACAGATATAGATATAGATAGATAGATGATAGATAGATAGAGATAGACATAGATGATAGACATATAGATATAGATATAGATGATAGATATAGTTATAAGATAGAGATAGATAGTTGATAGATATATAGATAGATGATAGATAGATATAGAGATAGATATAGATAGATAGACAGATGATAGAGATAGATGATAGAGATAGATAGAAATATAGTTATAGACAGATAGACAGACATAGATGATAGAAAGAGATAGGTAGGTAGATAGATAGACATAGATGATAGATAGATAGACATATAGATATAGTTATAAGATAGAGATAGATGATAGATATAGAGATAGATAGATGATAGATAGATATATATATAGAGATAGATATAGATAGATAGATGATAGAGATAGATAAATAGAGATAGTTACAGGTAGACAGACAGACATAGATGACAGACAGACAGACTAGATAGATAGATAGATAGATAGATAGATAGATAGATAGATAGATAGATAGATAGATTAGATAGGCTGAAAGTGTGTTGAGCTGCTTCATGACCCAGCCGTAGACTATGACCCACGTAAATGGGTAGACTAGGTGTGTGATGTAAATGGGTGGGAATCTCCTTCCTCTCATTATAACATTTTATTGTATCATAAAATAAAATACAAAATACAAAAAACGATAGTAGGACCCAGTGGGGAAGGAAAAGGGAAAAAGAAGTGAGGGGGAGGACGGGAGAAATAAAAAAGAACATTGACTTCCGACTGCCTCTGTTGCAGTAGAATAGAGCATTAGCATCGAACCTCCAGTTTTCACTTTTCCAAAGTAGCATAAACTAGCCATTTTTATAACAACAAATCAATCTCGTCAGTAAATCCCAAGATCGAAGTTTCATTTTTTCCCCCCACCTCAAGCACGACATCCACAAGTGGTCTCCATGTGGAAAGAAAAGTACTTAAATTCTTTTCTTTAATAAAAAACAGTCAATTTAGCCACCTCTGCCAACTCCATCAACCTCTGTGGCCGTTCATCCATAGTAGGAATCCAAACGTCCTTCCATTTTCGTATAGATCACCCACTGACATATATAAATCTCCTTCCAGATTCAGTGGGGGCTTCCTGGTTGGACCTGCCTGCTCTCCCACCACAGCCCGACCTTTTAAGACCCCCTCCCAGCTCTGAGCTGTGATATGCAGTTGAGAGACCAATTTCCTCGGAGACCGTGAAACCTTGAATGAGCTTTCAAAGCTACAAAAATAAGGGCGCATCTCGGTTGTTTCCATTTTTTTTGCCTGCCCAACAACCCTGCGAGGGAGGCTAGGACCAGGTTAGGGTTCCCCAGGCCAAACAGGACGTTCCTCTGAGGCTCGGCTGATCACGATGGGCAAAGACAGGAAGACGAGGGACGCTTGGTGGATCTCCAGACAGCTTTTCACCCGTGTCTCTCCTGCACTCTCCTTGACAGGACTGATGGAAATCCTTCCGGAGCGCTGTGTCCAAATTGCCAAGAAGGAGGTGTTGTACATGGGGCCCGTGGGGCTGGTCACTTACCTCGGCGGGGTCATCTACATCAACCGGAAGAGAACCGGCACAGCCAAATCCGTGATGTCCGGAGTCAGCCAGGCCATGACCAGCGACAACGTGAGTGTGTGTGTGTGTCTGTGGGTGTGTGGGTGTGTGGGAGGGTCCCTTTGTAATGAGACCTTGGCCAGTCAACTTGCCTGCTGGATGAGGCAAAACGGGGCTGGGGGTCAGTTATTGTGAGAGCTGAGCCTTTGTTTGGACCGATGGGTGAGGAAGCCACCAGTTGCTTTATTTTCTGGACAAATATATTTAACTGATCAATCAGAATAGAGCTGGAAGGGACCCTTTAAATGAAATAGTTGGAAATCTAGGGCAAAATAGTACAGAGTAAAAGGTAAAGGTAAAGCTTCCCCCGCACATGCGTGCTCATCTCCGTTTCAAAGGCAAGAGCCAGCGTTTGTCCGAGGACTT
The DNA here is from genome assembly GCF_947247035.1 of Vipera ursinii. Taxonomy (NCBI): domain Eukaryota; kingdom Metazoa; phylum Chordata; class Lepidosauria; order Squamata; family Viperidae; genus Vipera; species Vipera ursinii. Next base: position 3,263,441 of record NC_139529.1, on the reverse strand, counting down.
CTCCGTGGTCATGTGGCCAGCATGACTAGATGCCAAAGGCGCACGGAACGCTGTTACCTTCCCCACCGTAGCGGTCCCAATTTTTCTACTTGCATTTTTACGTGCTTTCGAACTGCTAGGTTGGCAGAAGCTGGGACAAGTAACAGGCGCTCACTCTGCTACGCGGCACTCGGGATTCGACCTGCCAAACTGCCGACCTTCTGATCGACAAGCTCAGCATCCTAACCCACTGAGCCACCGCGTCCCTTTAATATAGAGTAAGGTAGGGTAAATCAGACAAGATTAGGCCACACCAGACCAGAAAACAATATTGGAAAAGATAATCAGAATAGAGATGGAAGGGACCTTAGAGATCTTCTAGTCCAACCCCCAGCTCAAGCAGGAGAACCTACACCATCTCAGACAATTGGCTGTCCAGGCTCTTCTTAAAAACCTCCAGGGATGGAGCGCCCACAACTTCTGGTGGCAAGCTGTTCCACTAGTCAATTGTCCTCCCTGTCAGGAAGTTTCTCCTTAATTCCAGGTTGCTTCTCTCCTTAATGAGTTTCCATCCGTTGTTTCTTGTCCTGCCCTCTGGAGCTTTGGAGAATAATTTGACCCCCACTTCTTTGTGGCAGCCCCTCAGACACTGGAATACTGCTATCATGTCTCCCCTATTTCTTCTTTTCTTTAGCCAAACCCAAGTCCTGCCAATATAGCTTAATATCTTAAAATAACTTTGAATATATTTTTTCCTCTAGACTAGGCATACCCAGTTCCTGCTAATACAGCTTAATATCTTAAGATAATTTTGAATAAGGTAATTTTGAATTTGAATAAGTTGACCCCCGCCTTTTGTGGAAGCCTCTCAAATACTGGAATATCACTATCATGTCACCCCTAATCCTTCCTTTTCTCTAGACTGGCCATTCCCAAATCTTGCAACCGTTCTTCCTATGTTTTCGTCTCATGGCCTTTAATCATCTTAGTTGCTCTTTGCACTTCTTAATAATACTAATAAAGTTGGAAGGGACCTTGGAGGTCATCTAGTCCAACCCCCTGCTCAGGCAGGAAACCCTTTACCATTTCGGACAAATGGCTGTCCAGTCTCTTCTTAAAAACTTTCCAGTGTTGGGGCATCCACAGCTTCTGGAGGAAGGTTCTTCCACTGGTTAATTGTCCTCACGGTCAGGAAGTTTCTCCTTAGTTCCAGGTTGCTTCTCTTCTTGGTTAGTTTCCATCCGTTGCTTCTTGTCCTGCCTTCAGGGGCTTTGGAGAATAGCTTGACTCCCTCTTCTTTGGGGCAGCCCCTGAGATACCGGAACATTGCTATCATGTCACCCCTCGCCCTTCTCTTCCTTAAATTAGACATCCCCAATTCCAGCAACCGTTCCTTATATGTTTTAGCTTCTAGTCATCTAGTCATTTTTTTTTGCTCTTCTCTGTACTCTTTCTAGAGTCCCAACATCTTGTTTACATTGTGGTGACCTGTACTGGTTTCCTCCCACCTGGAGACCTCTCAGATCTCAGTTGCTTCTGATTCTCCTAAATCTCATCCTGTCCCACGTCATGTCTAATTTAAGCCAGGGGTCAGCTACGTGTTACTCTTAGCATCTGGATGTCCATGATGTCCCTAGGTAACAGCTGTAGACCCTGAATATTAAACTAGACATACCCAATTCCAGCAACCATTCCTTATATGTTTTAGCCTCCAGTCCCCTAATCTTTGTTGCTCTTCTCTGTACTCTTTCTAGAGTCTCAACATCTTTTTTATATCGTGGTGACCAAAACTGGATGCAGTAGTCCAAGTGTGGCCTTACCAAGGCCTCGTAAAGTGGTATTAACACTTCGCCTGATCTTGATTCTATCCCTCTGTTAATGCAGCCCAGCACTGTGTTGGCTTTTTTGGCAGCTGCAGCACATGGCTGGCTCATATCTTCTTAAGCTTCTTGGCGGGGAGGAGGGAGATAGGATTGCACCCATCTTGGCTGCTCTCAAAAGGCTCTGCAGATTTGGCCTGTTGGAAGGGAGACCACTGGGAAATCTCAGGATCGGGAAAATGAAACCATTGTGGAAAAAAAGGCAGGGCAAACAATTTCCATAAATGCTGCCAAGGCTTAGGGTGTTCCGATAACCTGGGTTGGTGTGAAAGCAACCGCCTTCTACACGATTTGCTGAAGAGGCCTTCCTTCATGAGGACTTAGCATTGTGAAGGCCTCTCAAAGAGATCTCCTTGCTGGGGTTTTCACTAAGAACCTCGGGAATCCAGTCATTGCTTTGTCCCAATTAAGGCTGCAGATTCTAGTCAGGAGAAGTAAATATGTCTCGGCTGAAGCAGCCAGATGTGGCATCTTGTCTAGACAGGCCTGGTTGAGTGAATTGGAGGTTTGTTGCTCTCTCAAAGGGTGACTGAGTGTGCCCTTCCCCTACCCAAAAATTTAATCAAGAAAGTTAAGGGGTGGAGACCTGGCAAGATCCATGTGCGGTTTTAAGCACCAGAGCAGCAACCGAAGTAATAAAAGTGCTTTGTTCTTGGCAAGTGTGCATTTTAAAGTTTTTGCTTATTTGCACTTACTTACAAAGCAAGTGGAACTTCTGTGGTGCCACTGAGGCTATCCTTCTATAACCAGGTTCACACCCCCTGGGTTTTTGGATGCTGAAACAGCATTTGAGGCCCCCAAGACCAGCAGATCAGACTTTCAGGGCACACCAATCAACCTGCGTTTACACACACACACACACACACACACACACACACACACACACACACACACAGGCTTTTTACCAGCAGATCAGACTTTCAGGGCACACCAATCAACCTGCATTTACACACCCGGTTTACACACACACACACACACACACACACACACACACACACACACACTGGCTTTTTACCAGCAGATCAGACTTTCAGGGCACACCAATCAACCTGCGTTTACACAACCGGTTTACACACACACATACACACACACACACACACACAGGCTTTTTACCAGCAGATCAGACTTTCAGGGCATACCAATCAACCTGCATTTACACACCCAGTTTACACACACACACACACAGGCTTTTTACCCCACCGATGAAAAAGCTGCCTTCCATCACCCACGCATGCAGAATGTCGTGCCTTGAAAAAGGAAAGCCTTGGGGTTTTTCTTCCTAAGGAGTTTTTGACCCCAACTGGTAGAAGACCAGCTTGGGGAAAGCTACTCCCAGGCCAGTCAGCAGCTTCCACGTGCTTTTCCTGGCCTCTGATCTGATCTGTGCCAGGGCATCAGCTGTTCCTGGCCTGAGCTCCCGAAAATATTTGGAAATGGTCCAGTCCAAATAACTTCCAAGAAAATGTTAGTATCTGAATGCCACTTTTCAAACTCCTCCAGAGTGCTTCAGTGAATTGCTTTCCTAATCAGCTCAAACCAATCTGGCTACTTGAAGGAGCCCAGAAAAATAACAAAAGGTGCCATTGATTTGGCTGGCCAGGTAGAATTGGATCAGCTGATTTAGGTAAAGGTAAAGGTAAAGGTTCCCCCGCACATGCGTGCTAGTCATTTCCAACTCTAGGGGCCGGTGCTCATCTCCGTTTCAAAGCCGAAGAGCCAGCGCTTGTCCGAGGACATCTCCGTGGTCATGTGGCCGGCATGACTAGACGCCAAAGGCGCACGGAAGGCTGTTCCCTTCCCACCAGAGTGGTCCCTATTTTTCTACTTGCATTTTTACGTGCTTTCGAACTGCTAGGTTGGCAGAAGCTGGGACGAGTAACAGGCGCTCACTCTGCTACGTGGCACTCGGGATTCGACCCGCCAAACTGCTGACCATCTGATCGACAAGCTCGGCGTCCTAACCCACTGAGCCACCGCACTTTAAAGTTCTCCAGAAGAGCTTCAGATTTTCTTCCTGTTCTCAATCGTTTTGAGACCAGAGTGCAAATTAGAACATAAAACATAGAATAATAACATTCCAATGTCCTGCCCATAGCAGGAGATTCTATACCATTCTGGACAAATGGCTGTCCAGTCTCTTCTTAAAAGCCTCCAGTGATTGAGCATTCACAACTTCTGAAGGCAAGACATTCCACTGGTTAATTGTTCTGTCAGGAAATTTCTCCTTAATTCTGGGTTGCTTCTCTCCTGGATTAGTTTCCACCCGTTGTTTCTTGTCTTGCCTTCAGGTTGCTTTGCAGAATAGGCTGATCCCCTCTTCTTTGTAGGAGCCCCTCACATACTGGAATCCTGCTGTCATGTCACTCCTAGTCCTTTTTTTTCTCGAGGCTAGCCATGCACAGTTCCTGCAGTTAGTTTTCATATGTCTGTGGAGATTCCCAGTGATCCAGGTCATGGCTGTCCCAAAGGTGCTTATTCAAGAGGCAACTGGACTTCAAGGTTTTTCTTTGAAGACATTTCACTTCTCCTCCAAGAAGCTTCTTCAGCTTTGGATGGTGGGGAACGGAAGGATGTGTATTTGTTGCAACCAGCTGGTCATTTGCCTTCTTTTAGACAGTCGTTGAGGCCACTTGGAGGTTGATCTGTGTCCTCAGGTTCACCTGAATAGTGCAAACGGGTGTGGAGCCTTCTTGGAACTGCTGAAAGGACCGTGTTGTAGAGTGGAAAGAGATGATCTCGAATCCCTCCACCTCTGTTGAGAGAGGACTGATCAGTTTTGACCTAGATGGCCTCTTTGACCCCTCTTTCAAACCAGCGGTCCTCTCCGTCCAAAAGGTGGACTTTGCTGCCTTCGAAAGAGCGGCCTTTTGCCTTTCAAATGCTGATGATGAACGGCTGGGTTTGTTCTCCTGTGTTGTGCGGTGTGCGTTTAAGAAGGGCTTGTTTGGTTTCCCCAATGTACAGATCTGCACGTGGCTCCCTGCATTGTACTGCATATACCACGTTGCTCAGTTTGCGTCTGGGTGTTTTATCCTTGGGGTGAATAAGCTTCTGCCTTACTAAAGTTCTTCGTATATTTTAGTCTCCCTTAGTTTCCCTTCTCTGCACTCTTCCCAAAGTCTCAACATATTTTTTGGTAGCGTGGTGACCAAACTGGATGCAGCATTCCAGGCATGGCCTTACTAAGGCTTTATGAAGCGGTACTAATACTTCTGTGCGTCTGTTTATACCAGGGATCGGCAACCTGAAAAAGGAAAAGAGCCACTGGGAACCGGTTCCATCACACACAAAAAAAGTGGGAGCCGCGCGCATGCATCCATGCATGCGCATGCACAAAAAAGTTTTGCGCATGCACAAAATGTTTTTTCTTGCGCATGCGCGGACGCGCGCGGTTGCCATTTTTTTAATGTATGATGGAACCAGTTGTGCGACGGCGACGGCACATTTGCAGGCTGCCGCCTTCCTCTGAAGGCGGCAGCTGTGCAAACGGGCCGCAGCAGCTTTCCCAACGAGCGGCTCCACTGCCTGTTCAGGCGGAGGTGCGCACGCAACTCTCCAAAGGTTTGGAGAGGTGCGCACGCACCTCCGCCCATTCGGAGAGGTGCGCGCGCACCTCTCCAAACGGGCGGTGCCACTCTCCATTTGGAGAGGTGCGCGTGCACCACTGCCCGTTCGAACAGGTGCGTGTGCACCGGGCGGCTGGGAGCTGCAGGAGACGGCTCAAAGAGCCGCATGCGGCTCCGGAGCTGCGGGTTGCCGACCCGTGGTTTATACAAACAAGGATTGTATTTCTCTTTGCTTGATATCACCTTGATAAGCTTCCACCTGCTACCTCTTGTCCTGTCCTCAAGTGCTTTGGGCAACAAACCAATCCCCTCTGCTCTGTGACGGCCTCTCAAATATTGGAAGATGCGGTCATATCTCCCTTAGTCCTTCTCTTCATTAGACTAGACATGTACAGTTCCGGTGCCATCTGGAAATCAAAGGTTGTAAAATTGGGCATGATTCATTTAAGTACCTATGGCTCAGCAATCAAAGTTTCAATCTGAGTTTTGGCCATAAGTCAAGGATTAGCTGAATGTATTTTATCACCTTGTTAACCTACTATTTAACAGTTAAAGAAAATAAAAAAAGGTCTGGAAAGTTATATCATAAATGAAACCTTTCCAGGTAATGCAATCCACATTGCCCTCTTGAACTGAGGCGGTGGCAGCAAAATAAAATGTGTTTTTATTGCAAAGCGTTTAGAAAGCCTTTATACTCAAGGTTAGCTACCTAGATGCAACTGCTTTTACTATATCACCTGAGTGTGCAAGGTTAATCTTTTGCGATAAAAACTGGGTCATGTCATCTTCAAGAATTTATCCAGTCCTTTTCAGAGACTTTGTCAGTTCTGTGATAGATGCGCATATAAAAAAAGACATAAGGAACTATAATTACTTAAAAGTAAATCCAGAATAACTGACGTTAAATTTTCTTGGACTAGCTAAATGAAATTGGGGAAACGTTTAAAAGTACCTTGAAGTTCACACAACTTTTAAGTTGCCAAAGTTTGTGAAACGCTGCTCTATAGGAATATTAATCAGAATACAGCTGGCAGGGACCTTGGAGGTCTTCTAGCCCAACCCAACGTTTAAAAGTACCTTGAAGTTCACACAACTTTTAAGTTGCCAAAGTTTGTGAAACGCTGCTCTATAGGAATATTAATCAGAATACAGCTGGCAGGGACCTTGGAGGTCTTCTAGCCCAACCCCTTCCTCAACAGGAGACCCTAGACCATTTCAGATAGGTAGTTGTCCAGTCTTTTCTTAGAATCCTCCAGCGATGGAGCACCCACAACGTCTGAAGGCAAGCTGTTCCACTGGTTCATTGTCCTAACCGTTAGGAAGTTTCTCCTTAGTTCCAGGTTGCTTCTCTCCTTAATTAGTTTCCATCCGTTGTTTCTTGTCCTGCCCTCTGGTGCTTTGGAAAATTGGTTGACCCCCTCTTCTTTGTGACAGCCCCTCAAATATTGGAAGACTGCTATCATGTCACCCCTAGTCCTTCCTTCCTGTAACCTGGCCAAACACAGTTCCTGCTAATATAGCTTCATAGCTTAAGATAACCATTTGTAGTTACAATGCACCGGGGGGCGGGGGGGGGGGCGGGCAGGTACTTGCACCTAGATTTGACAGTTGGCCTCATCCATGCCCTTTGACCACACTTTTGGGCACTTGGCAACCGGCCAGCATTTACCGTTCTTTACAGTGTCCTATGGTCACGCGATGGCGTTTTATGATCATTTTGCCAAAAAACAATCGTCGTTTTGGCGAAACAGCTCCCCATGCGAGGCCTGGGTTCACTTAACAACTGCTGCAAAAAAGGTTGTAAAATTGGCTCAGTCACATGACCAACCCGGTTTATGACTGTCGTGAGTTATAACCATGATGGGCAGGCTTCGTTGTGGTTGTTCCTCGAGAACTGGACTAGAGGACCTCCAAGGGCCCTCCCAACTCTGTTCTATTCCAAAACTGCCGCCTATATCTTTGCACTTTCTTTTCCTGATACCTGGCTGGATGTTCTCCTACGATGTCTTTCTGGCTCCATCTCGCAGAGCGAATAAGAGGAGCTATTGAGCATAGAATTGTACAGCAGGAAGGGACCTTGGAGGTCTTCTAGTCCAACCCCTTGCCCAAGGCAGGAGTCCTTATTCCCTCCTGGACAAACAATTGTCCAATCTTTTCTTGAAAACTTCCAGCAGTGGTGCACCTACAACTGTGGGAGAGAAACTGTCCGTTGATTGATTGCTGTCCCTGCCAGGAAATTTCTCCTTAGCTCCAGGTTTGATCTCCCTTTGATAAGCTTCCACCCATTATTTCTTGTCCCACCCTTGGGTGCCGGGAGGAATAACTTGAGCCCCGCTTCTCTGTGACAACCACTCAAGTGCTGGACGACTGCTATCATGTCACCCTTAGTCCTTCTCTTTGTTAGGCTAGGGGTAGGCAACCTTGGCTCTTTTATGACTCGTGGACTTCAGTTCCCAGAATTCCTGAGCCAGCCATGCTGAGGGGAAAGGGAGTGGTTTCCAAGCTGAGTCATGCTGGCTCAGGAATTCTGGGAGTTGAAGTCCACGAGTCATGAAGGGGCCAAGTTTGAAGACCCCTGGTCTGGATCCAAGCCCGCAGTTTCATCAAAATGGCCGACTGAAGAATTCTGGGAGTTGAAGTCCACCAGTCATGAAAGAGCCAAGGTTGCCTGCCCTTAGACATACCCATGTCCCTTAATTGTTCATTACATGGTTTAGCTTCCAAACCCCTGATTGTCTCTGTTGCTCTTCAGCCTGAACACTGCAGACTTGTGTGTGTGTGTGTGTGTGTGCGCGCGCGTGCATGGATTACAAGTTGCTTCAGACTCTCTTGGCAACATTTTTCAAGAATTTTTTATTTTATTTATTTTATTTTATTTTATTTTTAATTCCATTTATATCCCGCCCTTCTCTGAAGACTCAGGGTGGCTTACAAGCTTAGAATAGTTTGCCTTCCTTCTTCTTCCTAAGGCCTAGGCAGGGGGAGGGTGATGGGCCCAAGAAGCTGGCTCAGGAATTCTGGGAGTTGAAATCCAAGAGTCATAAAAGAGCCAAGGTTGCCTATCCCTAACCTAAGACAACACTACAACTTGGTGGCCTCCCAGTTACTAGCCTTTTGCCTTCACCCCTGCACCAAAGTGGTCCCTGCCAATTCAAACGCATTGCTCTTTACTGTTCGGCTTCTTCCCTAGATTAGAAGTCTGCTGAATATTAGAAGCTGCTGCCAGGCTGGATTAGATCTGCCCTCCTTTCCACCTTTCTGCCCTCTTTGAAAGTGTGCCAGGGCAACAGCGCCCCCTTCTGGCAGCTCTTAGGCCGTTGATACGAGGCACACACAATGTGGGCCAGACTGAAAAGACAGCCCTGCATTTTCTCATTGACTCAGTTCAGCCAAAGAGAAGGTGCTCAAGGGCTGTGTTTCTCAAACAGGGCCTGTGGACTTCAACTCCCAGAATTCGCCAGCTAGCGTGCTAATCAAATCCCATCTTGCTCAGCTTGGACGGGGGGTTGGACTAGATGACCTACAAGGTCTCTTTCAACTTTGTTATTCTGTTTTCCCCCCCCCCCCAAGATTAGCCAGGATCAGCTAGTGGTTGCGACCAGCCGTAGATGTAGTGAGAGCAAAATTTGACCGTTTCTTGTTCAAAACAAAATTCTCCTGGAGATGGCAAGATGAATTACATTTTTAAAGTTGAAAGAGCCTCAAAAAGTATTTGGCTTCGCTGTCAGATCAAATCAGCAAAACGTTCCTGGAGGTTTTCAAAAAATAGCGTGGACTGGGATGGTGTAAGGTCCACTGCCTTGAGCCAGGGGAGGGGGTGGACTATAAGATCTCCCAAGGTCCTTTCCAGCCCTGGGATTCTATGATTCCTACTTTAGCTGGAAAAAAAATCAATAAAAGATCTGCAAAGTTGTTTTTAAGTATTTCATTTTAAAGTCCTCAGGCAGAGAAGATTTACTTTTTTTAAAGTCACAACTTTCCCTAAGTAAGAAATGTGCATTGAAAACACCATGTTTGTATGTTGTGGCATCTAAGTGCGTAACAGAGTGAGTGCCTGTTACTCGTCCCAGCTTCTGCCAACCTAGCAGTTTGAAAGCACGTAAAAATGCAAGTAGAAAAATAGGGACCACTCCGGTGGGAAGGGAACAGCGTTCCGTGCGCCTTTGGCGTCCAGTCATGCCGGCCACGTGACCACGGAGACGTCCTCGGACGAGCGCTGGCTCTTCGGCTTTGAAACGGAGATGAGCACCGGCCCCTAGAGTCGGAAACGACTAGCACGCATGTGCGGGGGGAACTTTTACCTTTTACTATCTCAGTTTGTTTGGGAGGCGAAAGCCCGAGATTCGCGCTACCAATAAAAGAGAATATTTGTAGCTCAGGATTGAATTGGGGAATCCTGGGTGCTCTCTGAGCTGGGTGGTTTTCTCGTGGACGTTTCATCACCCAACTATTTAACACCATCAGTGCTAGAAAGTGCAGGGTTTGCTCCCTGTTTATGTGCTAGCAGCCCGCCCTGTCAGTGTCAGTCTGTTGTTTACTGTTAGATTTTCAACTAGCACAACTGAGTTTCTAGTTTTCTGCAGTTTTTGCAGGGGAAGGAACTTTCCCTTTCAGAAACTGCAGCGGAAATTGTGGGAGGGAGGGAAAGAGAGAGGGATGAGCCTTGGTGGAGCAGTGGGCTAATGCCTCCTTAAGTAACACCAGCTGCCTGCAATTAGTGCAGGTTTGCATCCCACCAGGCTCAAGGTTGACTCAGCCTTCCATCCTTCCGAGGTAGGTAAAATGAGGACCCAGATTGTTGGGGGCAATTAAGCTGACTTTGTAATAATGCCGCTTGGGGGTGTGTGTGAAAGCCCTAATAAGCAGGCATATACATAGAATGAAGGCTACTGCTAAGCTTGTAAGCTGCCCTGAGTCTTCGGAGAAGGGCGGGATATAAATGGAATAAAAAATAAAATAATAAGCAGGCATATACATAGAATGAAGGCTACTGCTAAGCTTGTAAGCCGCCCTGAGTCTTCGGAGAAGGGCGGGATATAAATGGAATTAAAATAAAATAAATAAAATAAATCACATTTTGCTTTGAGGGGATTTTCAAAAATCTTGACACGGTGATGGGGAGATGCGCAGATCTCCATGGGTTGCTTTGAGGGGCCCAGACTGTTTGCAAGCTCCCAAGTCGTTCAATAGGTCTTAAATTAGGTGTGAAACTTCTTGGGGATAAGAAAGCACGGCTGCAGGATTTGGGTTTGGCTAGTCTAGAGAAGGGACGCGGTGGCTCAGTGGGTTAGGACGCTGAGCTTGTCGATCAGAAGGTCGGCAGTTTGGCGGGTCGAATCCCGAGTGCTGTTACTTGTCCCAGCTTCTGCCAACCTAGCAGTTCAAAAGCACGTCAAAATGCAAGTAGAAAAATAGGGACCGCCACGGTGGGACGGTAACAGCGTTCCGTGCGCCTTTGGCGTCTAAGTCATGCTGGCCACATGACCACGGAGACGTCCTCGGACAAGCGCTTGCTCTTCGGCTTTGAAACGGAGATGAGCACCGGCCCCTAGAGTCAGAAACGACTAGCACGCGTGTGCGGGGGAACCTTGACCTTTTAGTCTCGAGAAAAGAAGGACTGGGGGAGGCACAATAGCAGCTTCCAGTACTTGAGGGGCTGCCACAAAGAAGGGGGAGTCAGCCTACTTTCCAAAGCACAAGAAGGCAGGAGAAAAACAACTCTTTTTACGACCCTGAAATCACTTAATTTGGGACAGGACAAGGCAGGTCAACAAACAACAGATGGAAACTGATCAAGGAGAGAAGCAACCTAGATACAAGGAGAAACTTCCTTGGCAGTGGGGACAATTCACCAGTAGAGCGACTTGCCTTCACAAGTTGTGGGTGCTCCATCACTTGGAAGCTTTTAAGAAGAGGCTGGACGGCCACTTGTGTGAAATGGTGTAGGATCTCCTGCCTGAGCAGGGGGGCTGGACTAGACGACCTCCAGGGTCCCTTCCAGCTCTATTCTGATTGATGGTTATATTTGTCCCGCAAATGGCTTCACAAACCATGTGTCAAAACAAAGGCCCAGCTCTCACAATACTTGACCCACCCAGCCCCGTTAACAATTAATCCATGGAACAGGTTCCCTCCAGAGGTTATGGGGACTCCATCACCGGAGGTCATCAAACATTGTGTGCAGACCCACTTGACCGGGATGGCGTAAGGTCCACTGCCTTGAGCCAAGGGGGGGTGGACTAGAAGACCTCCAAGGGCCTTTTCTACTTGTTATTCTGCTTATTCTGCTCAAGTGTCAAGTTTCCGACGTGTGGACTTTTCAAGTGACTCTGAGGCATTGTTTAGCTTAAAAGTCCTTTATTCAGCCTAATACACCGGCAAATGTTTGCTCAAAGGAAGCTGGAATCTGAAATCTCCGCCCCCTTGCACAATAGATTAAAACACAATTCTCCCACCTTCCTAATTTTGTCATTAATCATATTCTCCAAGTAATTGAAAGAATTGGTTTTCCTCCCATTAGAAAACCCGCCAAGTTCTTATCTTCTTTAGCTTCAGATGGCCTTAAAAGGTGCAATCCTCCTCTTCCCCCCTCCCAACCTTAATCCATCTCTTAAAGCAATACACAAGTTGAACATACGAAATGGCTACTTCCTCATCTCTTGTCAAGCAAGAACATTCGATGTTAGCAGCGCTGACACCAAGATTTCAGTGGCTGTTTTGGGCTCAGAGGGCTTAGGAGCCTCACAGCAAGGGGAACCTGTCGCAAAACGGTTCAGGGTGAACGGATGCCAGAATGTTAAACACACACACACACACACACACACACACACACACACACACACACACACACACACACACCATGTTCTACCGTCTGTCTTTCCTTCTCTTGCAGCTCAAAGTCTGGATCTACCCGGAGGGAACACGGAACATGAGTGGGGACCTTTTGCCTTTCAAGAAGGGAGCTTTTCATCTCGCAGTTCAGACCCAGGTGATTGACACTTCTTTGCAGAGTGACTTTTTTAAAAAAATCCCATTTATATCCCGCCCTTCTCCGAAGACTCAGGGCGGCTTACAATCTAAGAAGCACAAATCAATGTGCTTAGAAATAGCCTTCATTCTATGTATATGCCTGCTTATTAGGGCTTTCGCCCCCTCCCCCCCAAGCAGCATTATTACAAAGTCAGCTTAATTGCCCCCAACAATCTGGGTCCTCCTTTTACCTACCTCGGAAGGATGGAAGGATGAGTCAACCTTGAGCCTGGTGGGACTCGAACCTGCACTAATTGCAGGCAGCTGGTGTTACTTAAGGAGGCATCAGCCCACTGCTCCACCAAGGCTCTTTTTTGCCCCCCCCGCCCCCCCGTTGGTTGATTGACTGATTATTTATATCCCGCCTTTTAATTTTTTTATGAATAACAAACATACGTATGGCAGGGACCCCTCGAATTGCAGCAGTCCTTGTTAGTGACTCTTGGAAGTTACAACCACGCTGGGGAAAAACAACGTAGGGCCGTTTTTCTACGCGTACGACCATTGCCGCAGGCCCCCTGCTCACGTGATCGAAATCCAGACGCTTGGCAAGCGGTCCGTATTTACGACAGCCGCACCGTCCCAGGGCCGCGTGATCCCCTTTTGTGATCTTTTGAAAAGCAAAGTCAACGGGGAAGCCACTTAACGCTCACGTTACCAGCTCAGCAACTGCGTGATTCGCTAAACGGCTGCGGCGAGAAAGGTCGTCAAATGGGGCCAAACTCATTTAACAACTGTCTTGTTTAGCAACAGAAATTTGGGGCTCCATTGCAGCCGTAAGTCAAACACTGCCTGAAATCCTTTTCAGATTCTTGGAAAAATAGTCCCATCCTGAGTCCTCTCTTCAATCCAGAGCACCTCACTGCTTGAAAAGTGGACGCAAAATGCAAACTCAAAGAGGGATGATTGGGGTGGGGGGGAACCTACATAGCAGCAGCAGCAGCAGCAGCAGCAGCAAGAAATGTGGGGAGGGGCTGCCTTGAGAAGTCGGAAGGTTCCAGAACTGATAAATGAGGGGTGTGCAAAGGAGATTCATAGATTAACAACCATATGCAAACAATATTGGAGGGCCTGGAAAAACTCAGGCTGAGACATTTTAATGCTGCTAAAAAGTAAGACTGGTTCAAAGATCACCTCTGTTGTGATGTACAGGTGGTCCTTGACTTATGACCACAATTGAGCCCAAAATTTATGCTGCTAAGTGAGACATTTGTTAAGTGAATTTTGGCCCCATTTTACAACCTTTCTTGCAACAGTTGCTAAGTGAATCACTGCAGTTCTTAAGTTAGTAACCCTTAATTAAGTGAATCTGACTTTCCCATCGACTTTGCTTGTCAGAAGGTCGCAGAAGGAGATCACGTGACCCCAGGACGCTGAGACGGTCATAAACATGAGTCAGTTGTCAAGCATCTGAATTCTGTTCACGTCACCGCAGCGGTCGTAAGTGACAACGGTCACAATCACTGTTGTAACTTTGGTCGCTAAATGAACGGTTGTAAACTGAGGACCACCCATGTAGGCGTGAGGCGTGAATTCGGCGCCAGAGCGAGAGAGAAAAGATTAACTTTGGTGAATTGTGGTGTGGAAGAAACTAACCAGCCGGAATGTCCATCGTAAGCACGGAGCCCAAGGCCAAAAAACGTCGCATTTGAGGCCTCCGTGGAAAAGTGGTACAGTGGGCAGGCTGGATGGAAAGAAAAGCAGCCGAAGAGGGGGGGGGGATAAATGGCATTTTAGTCCAGGGGTCTCCAAACTTGGCCACGTTAAGACTCGTGGACTTCAACTCCCAGAGGCAATCCTGGCTGAGGAATTCTGGGAGTTGAAGTCCACGAGTCTTAACGTGGCCAGGTTCGGAGAACCCCCTGGTTTAGTCCTGTGTGTGTACAGGTGGCCCTCGACCTAGGAGCATAAATTGAGCCTGGAATTAAAGTTGTAAATTACGCCGGTCATTAAGCGAATCGCTATGTGACCAGTTTTATGATTCTTTTGTGCCGGTGGTCAGGCAAACGGGGCAGTGTTTAAATGAATCCATTGTCTGCATTGGCTCCGTTTTGCCGGAAACTCGGAGCGAAGCCCAGTTTTTGGCTGTAAATACAGAACGGTTGCTGAGCCCCCAAATGCAGCCACCTGACTCGTGGGGAAGGGGGGGCAGCTGTTGGAACTTTGAGCCTGGGTCATAAGTAGTCCTGGGGAGGTTTGTCGTAATAGCCACTAAGTCAACTGGATGTAAGCCGAGGACCTGTTTGGTGTCGTTTTCTTTGCCAAGTCCCTAAAGGCTGGTCCTGGGTGGTCGTGACCCCCCCCCTGGCTTGGCTCCGAATTCTTTTTTGCAGGCACTGAGAGAATGGCCCACCTCTGGCCTTCTTTGGCTGGGGGGCACAAAAACACCCTAGAGGAGTTGGACTCCATCTCCCATAAGTCTCAGCTGGTGGGGATTATGGGACGTGTCTTGCAAGCCACTGGCTGCTGCTTGCTATCTCAAGGTAGCCCAGGAACAGCCCCAAACAAGAAGCACAAGTCGTGAATGCCAACTCTATTTTTATTGTAAGATCAGAGTTAAATTAATATACATTAATTATTTCCGCCCAGAACGTAACTTTCGGACATTGCAAAAGACATGATTGGATGAAGAAGATTGGATGAAATGCAACGATATTATGATGAGCTCCTTCTGTACACACACACACACACACACACACACAGGCTCAAACTGCTTGACACTTTTTCTGTTGTTATGTTGCGCAATGTTACCCCTTGCCCGTTCTTGGGGAAACTTTTTTCCTGAGCTCTTGACACTGGTCATGTTCTCTTTTGGTTGACTTCCTTCTGCAGCTCCCCAAGTTCCTCTTTTGTGCAAAATTTCTCCTTTTTCGAATAAAGCACCGTAGCAAGAGACGCCTTAATCTTCTAACTTCAGTCCTGATAGAACAAAGTTTTCACTATTGTGCGGTGTAAAAAAAAAATGAAGTATAAGTCACCCTGGGAGTAGAAAAACAGGGCTCATTGTAAATTGAAGAATTTCCACATTTTTGCTAACTTTTTTTTTTAATATCTGTCCTTTGCAGGTTCCAATAATTCCTGTGGTCTATTCGTCCTTTTCTTCATTTTACAACCCAGAAAAGAATATGTTTACCTCAGGTAGGATAATGCGGGCGTCTCCAACCTTGACAACTGTAAGACTGGTGGACTTCAACTCCCAGAATTCCTCAGCCAGCTCCCAATTCTGGGAGTTGAAGTCCACAAGTCTTACAGTTGCCAAGGTTGAGGACCCCCTGGGATAATGCATAGCTTGGAGTGTTGTTCCGTTTCTCTTAATGGTCCTTGGAGATCCACAATCTCTTGCATGGCTAAACGGAATTCAGGCTTCTGGCTTTGTGAGCGTGCTCAGTTTCACGGTTTCGATTCTCTGCCTGCGGATATGCATAGGTTCAAGAGCGGCATCCCTTCCTTGCCGCTTACTTGATAGGGCTTGTCAAGAAACACAACAGATCTCCTGACTGGCAGCCAGATCCCTTGGGAGAGCAGGCGGCCCCTGTTTCCCAGCGGTCCTGGTTTCACCACCTTTGAGCCAGTTCTCAACCCTCCCAAAGTCCATTTCTCTAGAACAGACATGTCAAACACAAGGCCCGGGGGCCAGATCCGGCCCGCAAAGTGGTTTCATGTGGCCCACAAAGACATCCTGGAAACAGTGAGGGAACGGCCCCCACTGCCTTGGCCCTGGCCCAGAGACCCTCCTCCTGCCAGAGACCCCCAGATCTGCCCCACTCCTGCCCAGGCCCCCATAGGCACCCTTGATGCGAACGATGTAGAGCTGGCCACGCCCACCCAGCAGGCCATACGCACTCTAGCCACGCCCACCCAGCAGGCCACGCCCACCCTGGCCACACCCACCCGGTTCCCTGAGGGCAACCGCAATGCTGATGCGGCCCTCAATGAAATTGAGTTTGACACCCCTGCTCTAGAGGGTTCCCCCAATCAAAGCAATAGAGTGGGACTCTGGAACAACTTCATCAATACTGTCAGAGGGTCTGTATGACAACTCGCCATGGGCCAAGTTGCCACAGGACAAGAGTTACACTAATATGGAAGAAATAGCGGTGCAGCACCATTAAAAGAAAAGGCTGCCAAAGTATGGGCAAAAATGAAATGTCAGTGACCAAAATTAAAATAATGTTTTCACGATTTTAAATAATTTAAATCGAATGGTGGAATTGCCTTGCGGTGACTTGTCTGTGGCAAGTTTGTTCCACGGCAAATTGGCCGTTGATGGGGTGTCCAATTCTGCTAGGAGGACCCCAAAAGAAGACGGGGGAATTAATCGGGAGAAACACAAGGAAAGAGGAAGGGGGTTGGACCTTGTGTTGGGTGAGTGGAGGAGCTGTTTTGGGGCTTCCGCTCCCCAACTACGTGGAGAATTGGCTGGACCAACCAACGGAGCTTCCTGCTCTAAATGGGCAGGCTGGAACAAGGAGGACCAGGGGCCGTAGAGATGATTTAGGACACTCTCTTCTCCGTCCCCAGGCAAAATCCAGGTGGAAATCTTTCCGCCCATCTCAACGAAGGACCTGACCAGTGAGGACGTCGATGAGCTCACCAAGCAGTGCTACACCACCATGAGAGAAACTTTCCTCAGGTTGTCGGGAAAGAGCCGTGAAACCAATGGAGAAGCCTCCATCCTTGGGCAGTAGGGTCTCTTGCCAAAATGGCTGCGGGCTCACCTGTTGGACAGATTCCCTCAGCGGGCTCCCTTGCTCGATGTTACGGGGAAACGTGTAGGCTGTTCCTAAAGAACTGAGTGAGGGGAGGGAGAAATTCAACCGGTGGATGTGCTCCAACCTCTCGTGTGGAGGGGTCTCCTCTGGCCTCTCTTTCTCCACCTGCCTCTCCACAAGCAGCCATTACCAAAGATTCCTCTCCTTCCCAGGGTCCACAACCAGCAGTTTAAACAACCCAAGTGCCTTTTCTGTCTCCTGGGGACTCCAGGGGATTGGGTCCATGGCTTCCTCCTTACCCCTTGGGGTAATTCTTCTTCCCTTCATTGGGCACTGGGATAATTTGGGCGCCTGGGCCTAGAACCTTGCCCGCTTGGCACTTTTTCCTAAGGAAGACGGGCTCGGGCCGCACTAGTTGATGCAGTTTCGCGGGTTGAGAGGGGGGAAACGCTCCCTAACCAGTAATGACCCTTGTCCAGAAGAGGAGATGCTGGTTGTTTGCTGTCTTGAGACTTCATCTCTCTCCCTGTTGGAGGCCAGGTGTTGCAAGTAAGCTCCCACAGGTAAGCTGGGGAGAATGTGAAGGACCACATTTGTTGTTATGGTAACCAAGCAAGTTCCACCCTTTACCTAGGCCAGGGGTAGGCGACGTTGGCTCTTTTATGACTCGTGGACTTCCAGAATTCCTCAGGAATTCTGGGAGTGGAAGTCCACGAGTCATAAAAGAGCCAACGTTGCCTGCCCCTGACCTAGGCTCAAATCGATGCTCTAGCGCAGAGCTTCTCAGCCTCAGCAACTTTGAAGACGTGTGGACTTCAACGCCCAGAATTCTCCAGTCAACAGTGCTAGGGGGGGAATTCTGGGATTTGAAGTCCGTACACATCATCAAGTTGCTTGAGGTTGAGAAATGTTGCTCTCCTGCTTTTCTTTCCCACAATGGCAGGGAGAGTTTCGCATTAATCTGGGCATCAGAATGGCGAATAGGGAGATTCTTACGAATATCCTGAAGAGTTTGAGGCTGTCTCGCATGAAACATCTGCTACCCTCCCTCCTCCCCACTTTAAATGACGCCTAAGAATAAGGAAGCTTTCTTATTTATTTGGGACAAAGTCCCCCCCCCCCCGTTTTCTTTGAAGATACATTGCAAGAATAGATATTTCCAGGAGTTTAGTCACCAAAGGTTGCCACACATGGTTTGGGTGCCGGAGTGCAAAGCGGACGAATTAACTTGGACGTTCTGAGATCTCTTGATGGTGAAAGAGAAGAGCTCGCAGGGGCGATGGTAAAAATACTTTTGCTGGAGACCGTTTGGAAACAGTTACGAATGTGTAAAGAGATTTGATTAAACTTACCTAGTGCCATAGTGTTAGGATTTGTCCACCAACAAAGCATGTCCAATTTATTTTTATTTTTGTAAGAATGGAAGGCCACAGTGCTGCTAGCGAGCCGTCACTTAATTCCGTTGCCCTCCGCAGCAGAGTTGTGAGGCCCACTGCCGTTGTGCTGGGGCAGAGATTCCCAGAAGTGGTTTGAGTAAACTCTTAAATAAGAGAATCCAGAGTACCGTCAGGCAGACGTGGTGTGTTCGCTTGGAGTTGTGGTGGAGGACTTGCTATTTGTCCAACATTCCCTGTGTGTTGGGCTGCTGCCCTACTAAACGGTGGTGGCTCGCCCCAAGCCTTGATGCCGACCCCAGGCACTGTCATCCAAACAAGCCAATGAAGCCGCTGCCTGATGGTTGACAGTTGTGCTTCCTTCAGTGTCCAAGTTGAAGAAAGACAAATCTGAACTTAGTCTGCCTCCGCCATCTTGCAAAGCTTCCAGCAAGGCTTTCCAGCCCCAGGGAGAGACTCGGAGTATTTTTGGGCTTGAGTGTGGAGCAAGTTGGGACCCTGGACCAGACAGTGGGGTAGATCAGGGGTCCCCAACCTTGGCGACTTTAAGACTTGCGGACTTCAACTCCCAGAATTCCTCAGCCAGCTTTGCTGGCTGAGGAATTCTGGGAGTTGAAGTCCTCAAGTCTTAAAGTCGCCAAAGTTGGAGACCGCTGGGCTAGATGATCTTTAAGGTCCTTGCCAAAAGTAAGTTGCGTTCCCTTGGTTTCATCCCATCCGCTGTGGCCCTGCACTCATCCCCATGGGTCATTCTTCTACACAAAAGCGGGTCAGGAGTGGGACTGAGCACAACTCGGCTTCCTTTATCTGGAGGCTCCAGTGCAGAGGTTCTCAGCCGTACCAACTTCAAGATGAGTGGTCATCAACTACCAGAATTTCCCAGCCAGCTAGGCCAAAGGTCAACCTTTCTTGGAGGAAAAGGGAGGGGGAAGTGTTTTACACGCGTGATGCAAATGGGGCGGGGCTAGCACTAGCGCGATATTCGCTAGCCCTGCCCCATTCTTGCCTCGTTTCCACCCATTTTTGTGCCCCGCGGCATGGCATCGGCCCGTTTTTGCACCACACGGTGCACCCCCGTGGCATGCTGGCATCCCGTTTTTGTGCCCCAAGGCGCGGCGTCCTGTTTTCATGCTCTGCGGCCACAGCACTAGCATGACTGGGGGTTTATGCACGCACACGTGCGCGTACTGGTCAGCCTCTCCCATGGCCCGGTGGCCAGGAGGCCACGGCCCACTGCTGGGCCACAGCCCACTGGTTGAGGGCCCATAGGGAATTCTGGGATTTGAAGTCCACCCATCTTAAAAGTCACCAAGGTTGAAAAAGGCCACTCCAGAACAGCCAAATGTCCAGGATCTCTCTGCTCCATCTAAGTAGGGCCCCACTCCAATTCTGCAACAAAGCCCATTTCCCACTTAGCTGGGACGAAGTTACCCCTGGTCCAGCATCTGCAGGACCCAATGAGCACAACTCCAGCATTCAGACGGTCCTTTGGATCCACCATCGTTTTAAGCCAGTTTCAGCTTTATTTACAAGGTTTGGGAACATAGTTGTCCTGTCCAAGGCCGTGGCGGCAACTGGAAGGAAGGCCCCTTAACCTTAGGCAAAGCGCTCATCGTCTTTGGGGAATGGAAAGAAAGGGAGAGTATGTGGCTGCTGGGAGTTGTAGTTCCGACAGCTGAAGAATGGTTTCCCCGTCCTTTCAAAAGCATACCAAAAATTGTGTGCCAAAGTGCCTTCATTGCAAAACCTTTGATTGCTTTTTGGTATTGTCCAATGTACTATTTTTATAAAGAACTTTATTTAAAGAGAAGCAAGGCTGGTGTGGTTGATTCCTCCCAAAATTTCTGCTTTGGGGGGATTGTGGGGAGGAGAGGCAGAAGCTCCACAGCCAGGCCTGGGTTAATTCACCTTGTTACATTCATCTCATGTTACGTGTTTAGTGCTAGCTATTCACCTTGATTTTATGGGTTAACTATAACAGGCTAACTCTGCCCTCAGTCTGGAGTTTGATCCTGACCAGCTCATGGTTGACTCAGCCTTCCATCCTTCCGAGCTCGGTAAAATGAGGACCCAGATTGTTGGGGGCAAATAGGCTGACTCTGTAAACCGCTTAGAGAGGGCTGCAAAGTACTGTGAAGCGGTATATAAGCCTAAGGACAATTGCTATAACTCAAGCTGGCCAACACAACACACTACATCTTCATCCTGTTTCTCCCACAACAAGCTTGCGACGTGGATTGGGCTGAGAGAAAGGGAGTGGCCCAAAGTCTCCCAGCCAGCTTTTGTGCCTAAGGCTGGATTAGAACTCGCGGTCTTCTGGTGATTGGCCCAAAGTCACCCAGGTGGTTTTTGTGCCTAAGGTGGGACTAGAACTCAAGGCTCTCCTGGTTTCTAAGCCAGCACCTTCAGCACATCACCAAACTGGCTTGATACTGTTTTTGCTCGCCAGTATCTGAGTGGTCTGCATGGAAAATCCAGTACAGTCTGGAACGATGCCACCCAAAGCTTTATCTTGCTATTTTCAAGACCCTCGGAGCAAAGGATTTCCCACCCACCCCCCGCCCCATTTCAAGTTCACTTAAAAGGCATTTCCACCGAGAGGCAGTTAAATGACATTTTGCCCCCAGTAAGCCCCGTTGAGCACCTCGCCAGTTTTTGAGACTGGAAAATTCAAGAGCCAGCGGCACTGCAGAACAGTTAAATGAATGAGACCATTTTAAGCTCTCCCCATTGTACCGAGATGAAAAGTCCCACTTCTTTAGTTGTTTTAGCCAAGAACAGATTTATTGGAAAGCAGCGCTATTTCTGTGGAATCAGTTCAAACTTTTGCAGACTTCAGCACACCCCCCCCCGCATTTCTTTCCTTATCAGCTGTTCAGCCTCGTTCCCACCATTCCTAATTGCTTCCTTTGGCTTCCATCCAACCTTATCACAGCCTCCCATGTTTTTACCGAGATTCAAGAAACAAGAGAGGTCAACAGTTCCCAAAGATCCATTAATTTCCTAAAGAGGTTACACGCAGGTTACAATAGCTTTTTCACGTACAAAAGGGCTTACTAGCTTACTCACCAATCCCTGCCACCGTTTCCCCCATTGTGCTGTTCGGTGCACAACATTGCAGTGACTCCCACCGTCAAGACGCTTAGTATGTGCAGGGAAGCACCATGTAAGTAAGCATGTGGCCAGAAAAATAAACGTTCCAGAGGAGAAAATAAAAAGCAAGACGTCTCTACAGTTGCAAAAAAGCACCTGGGATTGTCCCCTACGCTTTCTTTGCTGCCTCTGGTACCTTAGCAAAGGCCGAGGCAATCTGATGCACTAACAGCCCAAGTTCCTCTTTAGGTGCTACTACTTGGCTATGTGGTGTAAGTTCCTCTTTAGGTGCTACTACTTGGCTATGTGGTGTAGTTTTGGACTCCTGACACTTAAGTACCTGGCTGGGTGGTCTGTCTAGTGCAGGGGTCTTCACACTTGACCAATTTAAGACTCGTGGACTTGCAACTCCCAGAATTCCTTAGCCTGCGTGCTGGCTGAGGAATTCTGGGAGTTGAAGTCCACAAGCAGGGCTCTTCAAACATGGCCCTTTTATGACTTGTGGACTTCAACTCCCAGAGTTCTGGTTGAGGAATTCTGGGAGTTGAAGTCCACAAGTCTTAAACTGGCCAAGTTTGAAGACCCCTGTTCTAGGGAGAGCAGCTCTGTAGTAGTGAAGTACCACGGGGTGGATGTGTGGGGAGGGGACGGTGCCACGAATCACAGTTGTAACCAAGAGCAGAGATTTCTGCAGCTGAATAACCAAATCCAGGCAAGGGAAGAAAGGCTTCGTGTGAAATTATATCCCGTGAGGGAAGATAGGTAGTCCTCAACTTACCGCCCCAACGGACCCCCACATTTTTGTCGCTGAGCGAAACATTGCTTAAGTGAATTTGCTCCATTTTACGACTTTCCTTGCCACTCTTGTTAAGCGAATCCTGAGGTTGTTAAATTTGTTGTTAAGTGAACCTGACTTTGCTTGTCAAAGGGAGATCACGTGACCTCGGGACGCTGCGGCCGTCATAAATATGAGTCAATGGCCCAGCGTCCGAATTTTGATCACACAACCAAGGGGGATGCTACAACGGTTGTGCAGCGTGGAAATTGGTCACAAGTCGCTTTTTCCCTGGTGCCGTTGTAACTTTGGAACGGACTGTTGTTGAGGACTGCCCGTAAATTCATTTGTCCTTGAATGCTTGTGAGCAGTGAGCCTGTTTTGCTTGCTGTCGGGGCAAAACGGACCTTCGCCACAGCCAACGTGCGTTTGTTGCCTCCCATCTAGAGACCATCACGTGCCAAGAGGAATTTGGAAACCAGCACGCTCAGCTACGGGTGCCCCGGTCTATTGTGGGACGCTGTGTGCATGAGGAGGGGTGGGAAAATTCAACGGGTTGCATTGATTACGTGAACAACATTTTTGGAAAATGCATAAGGCAGAATCTGGGCTCCTGTATGACTGTTTGACAAATTGCCCATGTTAATCTATTTTCGAAGGGGATGGCCCTCCTCGTGAATTCGGACTGTTTTGCTAGAATCAGGACTGTGTTTAGAAAGGGCACAGGAGAAAAGGTATCAACTTGGTGGAGCAGTGGGCTAATGCCTCCTTAAGTAACGCCAGCTGCCTGCAATTAGTGCAGGTTCGAGTCCCACCAGGCTCAAGGTTGACTCAGCCTTCCATCCTTCCGAGGTAGGTAAAAGGAGGACCCAGATTGTTGGGGGCAATTAAGCTGACTTTGTAATGATGCTGCTTGGGACCCCCCCGAAAGCCCTAATAAGCAGGCATATACATAGAATGAAGGCTATTGCTAAGCACATTGATTTGTGCTTAGATTGTAAGCCGCCCTGAGTCTTCGGAGAAGGGCGGGATATAAATGGGATTAAAAAAAAAACCTCCCACAAAGCTGAAGGAAATGTCAACACTTTGGAAGATAGACCTTTAGCAGGATCTTGACCGGCTTGAGCATCAAGCCCTGTCCGATAAGATGCAACTCAGCGGTGAGAAAAATAAGGTCCTGCACCTAGACCGGGGAAAACCCCCCCAAATGCACAGGTGTTAGAGTAGGTGGCACCTGGCTCAACAGCAGTAAGACAGAGGGATCTAGGAGTCGTAGCGGATGACAACCACTTAAATATTAGCCAGGATTGTGTGGCAGATGCCAAAAAGCCAATGCAGTCCTTGGTTGCATTCAACGGGGGGGCGGGGACAACATCAAGGGCACAGGAAGTGATAGTACCACTTTAAAACTGAGGTCACACTTGGAATACTGAATCCAGTTCCGGTCACCACAACACACAAAAGAATCTGGGACCCTCAAAAGAGGGCAGAGAAGAGCAACTAAGACAATTAGGGTTCTGCAGGCTAAATCGTAAGGTGAACAGTTTGAGGGAGCTAGGTCTGTCTACCAGGGGTGGGCAACCTTGGCTCTTTTATGACTTGTGGACTTCAACTCCCAGAATTCCTGAGCCAGCCATGCTGAGGGGAAAGGGAGAGGTTTCCAAGCTGAGCCATGCTGGCTCAGGAATTCTGGGAGTTGAAGTCCACAAGTCATGAGGGGGCCATAGTTCCCCCATGCTGGCTCAGGAATTCTGGGAGTTGAAGTCCACCAGTCATAAAAGAGCCAAGGTTGCCTACCCTTGCCTTAGTCCAGGGGTGGGGAACCGTGGCTCTTTTATGACTGGTGGACTTCAACTCCCAGAATTCCTCAGCCAGCATGGCTCAGCTTGGAAACCTCTCCCTTTCCCCTCAGCATGGCTGGCTCAGGATTTCTGGGAGTTGAAGTCCACGAGTCATGAGGGGGCCATAGTTCCGCCCATGCTGGCTCAGGAATTCTGGGAGTTGAAGTCCACGAGTCATAAAAGAGCCAAGGTTGCCTACCCCCTGGCCTAGAGTCTAGAAGACCTCCAAGGTCCCTTTCAGCCCTAGGATTCTTTTCTATTTCTTTCTTTAAAAGGGAGGAAGACATGGGGAACGTCATGGGAGTTTTTCTACAATTGGAAAGGGGAAGCAAGCAGGACGCTAATGGTGCATTTACACCAGGGGGGGGAGAAGCTGGTTTAGCGCCACCCTCCCCACAGAAATAACCCTGCCTTGCCAAGATATTTTGGGTAACAGCCTGGAAAAGAGCAGCTTCTGAGCTTTTCTTGCCAAAGGGGCCCTTTTTTCTCTAAACGGCTGCCTTGTACCTCGGGGTGGGGGGGTGGGGGAGGCGAGACCAGCCCACCTCTCCCCATTCTGTCCATTCAGCAGCAGGATGCTTCCTCTTCCAAGGGATGTTTTGCTAGGAGGCTGCCGGTCTTCCGTCCCACAACCTCTGGCCGGCGCGGGGGTTTGGAAAGGTGACCCATCCTGCAAGCCGGCCAGCTGGAGAAGAGGTGTGTGTGTGTGTCGGGGGGGGGGGGAAAGCTTGCTGAGAACGTGATATTTCCAGCCTCTTAATCCTCTCCGCTGCCTTGGCTTGGCTCGTTTGCTGGAACAAGGCTCAGTTGCTACTCAACGGAGAGACACACCAGAACAACACGGGATGCGGGCGCAGCGAGGGCCTCCATCCTTCTTCAGTCTCAGAGCCGGTTCTTGCAGGAACCTACGAGGGGGGGCGGCAAAATGGCAAAGTCAACCTCGGATGGGGGGCGGGGATTTGATCATGCTTTCCGAGGGGAGGGTCTTTGAGGGTGAAGGAAGAGAAAGAACGTGGGAGAAGGAGAGGGAGAGCGTTTATCTTTAGAGGGATGAAAGCATCTCTCGGCTATTTCAAAAGAGCTTGGAGCAAAACAGTAGCTCCGACTTCCCGGCCGCCCATCCCAAACTTTGCTTTGGGAGATCTTTGGTGCTCTCCGAAGCTTGGTTGGTTTTCTTGCAGACTTTTCCTAGCCCGACTAGATAACGTCATCCACGTTGGAAGGGGATGGACGTTGCGCTCTGCTTGGATACTAGCGTTGGTGGGCCTGTTCTGGGTGATTCCTTGAGTGTTGATTACTGTTGGATGGTTTGTCTTGAGTTGCTAGTTCCACGGTGGGGGTATTGCTTATTGCTTCAAGTTTCAAGAAGTAAACAGGAATTAATTACCAGGAATTAATTACCAGGTCAGACCAATAATCAAACCATAAACAACACCCAAGTCAGGAAACTACCAAGAAGAAGCTTGTGCAGAAATGGATAGATTAACTTTGGAGATGAAAGAAAAAGAGCATTTGGTTTATGATAGAACTTGGAATAAATTTTATCAATGGCTAGACCAGGGGTAGGCAACCTCGGCTCTTTTATGACTCATGGACTTCAACTCCCAGAATTCCTGAGTCAGCATAGCTGACTCAGGAATTCTGGGAGTTGAAGTCCATGAGTCATAAAAGAGCCGAAGTTGCCTACCCCTGGGCTAGACCAATGAATTAGAGAGAAAGGAACGTGATCCTTATTTTTTTTTACCTTATTTTACGAAGAAAAATGTTATAGATTGAAAATTTAACATTGTTTACTATAATTTGCTATGTCTGTTATTGTTATCAATCGTTACTCTCACAGTATTTAGCGATGTATATCAACCCAGAGAATATGCTGTTTGCTAAATATTGAATGTAATTGGGGGAAACCCCAACCCCTCCCTTAACTTTCCCTCTATCCCAACCCCATATCCCATCCCCGCATTTTTCTCCCCACCCTTATGAAAACCAATAAAATTTACATTAAAAAATAAAGAAGCTACCAGGAAGAAGATTGACAGGGCAAGCCACTATACACACATAGAAAACAAACCCCTCCTCCCTTCTAGCACTGATGATGTTACCTAGTTGGGCCCTGAAACGTCTGCAAGAAAACAACCAAGCTCAGAGATCAGCAAGGACCCCACAATTCAACCCTGAGCTACATGTAAAAGGTAAAGGTAAAGGTTACCCCGCACATGCGTGCTAGTCGTTTCCGACTCTAGGGGCCGGTGCTCATCTCTGTTTCAAAGCCGAAGAGCCAGCGCTTGTCCGAGGACGTCTCCGTGGTCATGTGGCCGGCATGACTAGACGCCAGAGGTGCACGGAACACTGTTACCTTCCCACCGAAGTGGTCCCTATTTTTCTACTTGCATTTTTACGTGCTTTCGAACTGCTAGGTTGGCAGAAGCTGGGACGAGTAACAGGCGCTCACTCTGCTACGCGGCACTCGGGATTTGACCCGCCAAACTGCCGACTTTCTGATCGACAAGCTCAGCGTCCTAACCCACTGAGCCACCGCGTCCCTTTGAGCTACATGTATTCCCTTCTATAAAAATTTTGCTTTCCCCCCCCAGTTGCATTAAAGCTATTCTGGCAGACTTTCTGCCTGCAAGTTGGGGGAAGGAATCTCTGGGGCTGATCTGGGGCAATGGTGTCCCTGAATGTGTGGAAAGGGGGTGCAAAGCCCTTGGGGGTCCCAGAAGAGCCTTTAGGGCTCCCCAGACCAGCCACCTGTGCCTCAGTCCCTCCTGTACTTTGCACCGTCCAACGGAAACCCTGTGATGGATCCGGGCCATGCAGACAAAATCTGGAAAGAGGGAGATCCAGCAGGCCACCTACAGGTTTCCAGACGCTCCTCCAGGAATGAGATCTGCTCGCTGAGCGAATCTATTCGGTCCAGTTGCTGCATCACGTGGACCAGCAGGCTGATGGGTCCTGCCCCAGGGGCCTCTCCGGCACCAGGCAGGTCTGGCTTGAGGAACGGTGCCAAAACGAGCTGGAACTTCTGTCGAGAAAGAGAGACGTGTGACTCCCGGGAGGTCTGTGCCAACAGCTGCCTGGCAGAGTTTTTTTTTTTTAAAAATGTATTAGATTCTTATCCTGCCTTTAATACTTTATAAAGCTAACTCAGGGGGGTGAACATCCCTAATAACTCCTCCCTCCTCCCTTTTGGCTCACAACAATAACCCTGTGAGGCGGGCTGGGCTGAGACAGAGCGACCGGCCCAAGGCCGACCTGCCGGCTTTCATGGCGAAGGCGGGATTCGAACCCAGGTGCCTTGAGCACCAGGGTCAAACTGGGTGTGCATTTGTGGCAACCGAGGAGCACCGGTTGCTGCTTGGGCAGAAAGCAGCAGCCAACGGTTGCCAGGCTAAGGAGATTCAAACCGCCTTGTAGGAACAGGATTCTGACGGCTGACAGACAAGCTGGGTTCGGCCTGCGGGGCAGAGAAGAGAAACGCCGGGCTGCCTTCAAGCTTCCTGGGCCCGCTGGGCTGCCCATCCCCCATAACTATGAGGACAACGAGCCTC
This sequence comes from Vipera ursinii, assembly GCF_947247035.1. NCBI lineage: Eukaryota > Metazoa > Chordata > Lepidosauria > Squamata > Viperidae > Vipera > Vipera ursinii. The sequence goes on along the minus strand of NC_139529.1, from coordinate 3,235,621 downwards.
AAAACCCTTCTGAAAGGCAGGCAGGCTTGCAAGCAACATCAAGCTGCCTCTGAAGCAGGTGGCTGAAATACCTGGAGTATCTTCCACCTTCCTGCCTTGCGTTCAGGGTGCGCCGAGCTCCTCTGGTTTGCAAACCTTGGCTTACGGCCTGCTTTGGGGTCCCAGCTAGTGATGTGCATTCATAAAGCATTGAGCAAGGTCCGAGGAGCACTCAGACTGCAAGAGGGACGGCAGGATCAAACCCGTGGTATGAAAGGCAGGGGGCAGGAAACGTCCTGGTGGTCTCCTTTCCGAGGACTAACCGAGGTGACTCTTTCTAAATCAGCTCTGATCAGCCGTTCGCTGCTGCACAGAGGGAAAGTTCCACAATGCCCTGCGTAAACAGATTCCCCAAAGGCAAGCCGCTTCCATGTTGTAGCCAAGAAAAGAGAGTTGTGTGTTAAAATCGGTGGGGAGGGGGGGGTTGGACTAGATGACCTACAAGGTCCCTTCCAACTCTGTTATTCTGTTCTACTCAAAATCGTGAGCTGAGTGCGAGTAGCAGCAGTAGGTGGCAGTCTAGAGTTGAGAAAGAGCCAAGGAGAGAGTCAGCTGAGTTAGTCCTTGGAAAGGAGACCACCAGGACATCCCAAGAGAATCAACCAGACTGGAGTCTCAAAAGAATCAACCCATACGCACCATTGCCAACTAAACACCACAGTTGTTTGTGAAGACTCCAACAGGGAAGTTCGATGTAGGACTTTCTTTTCTAACTAAAGTCCATCGTCTTTACTACTGAGCGGATTTTCCTTCCTGATCTCTGCCTGACCCCATGGCTTTATGCTGCTTAGGGCAGTGGATGCCACTGTTCAGACCCAGCGCCTTACTTTGGCTAGTCTAAAGAAAAGGGGTGACGTGATAGTAGTATTCCAGTATTTGAGGGGCTGCCACAAAAGAAGAGGGGGTCAAATTATTCTCCAAAGCACCTGAAGGAAGGGCAAGAAACAATGGATGGAAACCAATCAAGGAGAGAAGCAACCTGGAATTAAGGAGAAACTTCCTAACAGTGAAGACAATTAACCAGTGGAACAGGTTGCCACCAGAAGTCGTGGGCGCTGCATCCCTGGAGGTTTTTAAGAAGAGACTGGACAGCCGTTTGTCTGAGATGGCATAGGTTCTCCTGCTTGAGCAGGGGGTTGGACTAGAAGACCTCCAAGGTCCCTTCCAGATTCTATTCTATTCTATTCCATTCCATTCTATTCTGTTCTGTTCTGTTCTGTTCTGTTCTATTCTATTCCAACCCTCGGACCAGCACCACCCCATCCCTAACCCAATTGGGGTTACTAGAAGGAGACTCACTTCTTCCAAAGCTGCCAACCTGCTTCTCAGCTCTCTCACTTCGTCTTGAACGGGAAGGTTGTCACTTCTTGCTGCACAAATTCACAATGAAACAGAAAAACATTTGTGAGAACAAAGGACAGACCTCGCAGTGCTTCCAAGAAGGTTTGTATCTGCTGTTAGTCTAGGTTACAGGGGTAGGCAACCTTGACTCTTTTATGACTTGTGGACTTCAACTCCCAGAATTCCTGAGCCAATTCTATTCTATTCTATTCTATTCTATTCTATTCTATTCTATTCTATTCTATTCTATTCTATTCTATTCTATTCTATTCTATTCTATTCTAATTCTATTCTATTCCATCTTCTATTCTATTCTATTCTATTCTATTCTATTCTATTCTATTCTATTCTATTCTATTCTATTCTATTCTATTCTATTCTATTCTATTCTATTCTATTCTATTCTATTCCATTCCATCTTTATTCTATTCTATTCTATTCTATTCTATTCTATTCTATTCTATTCTATTCTATTCTATTCTATTCTATTCTATTCTATCTTTATTCTGTTCTATTCTGTTCTGTTCTGTTCTGTTCCGTTCCATTCCATTCCATTCCATTCCACTCTATATGTTATTCTGTCCTATCCTATCCTATCCTATCCTATCCTATCCTATCCTATCCTAGTGACGGTGGGGTTTTCTCCCTGTTGGGCAAAGACTGTGGAGATGTTAACAACAAAAGAGCCATCCATGGAGAAATGAGTGGACATTTTATTCACTGGGACTCCAATCTATCTGACGCTGTTTATCCAGGCAGGATTGCAAGGGCCACTGACCTCACAGAGTCCATTCGGTGTGGAGCTGAGTTGGCCTGGAAGCAAGGAAACCCGGGTTCAAGACCGCCCTCACCCACAGAAGCTCACCTGGTGACTTTAAGCGCCCGTTGGCTCTCTACCCCGCCTACCTTGCGAGCTTATTTTGGGGTGGAACCCTGTATCTTGAACTCCCGCCTAAAACCCAGCCAAAGACGTCCCAGCCTCTTAAAATCATTCTTCCCTTTCTCTCCCCAAGAGAGTGCAAGAAATCAGCCGTCGGTTAAGTAACTCTTCCCTGTCCACGGATCGAAGGCTGGCGGTGACGCGGTGCCCCACTCTTCCTCTCCGGCGTAAAGGCTGGCCCTCCGCGCATTATTACTCACGGTACGAGTTTGAAGTGGCACAGCGCGTACCAAAAGTAATAATGAGCGGCGGTCAGCCTGGGCTGGTGGGGCTCTCCTCTTCCAGATCGGGGTGCGACGTAGAGAAGGAGGTGCCACTGAAGCCAGAGAAAGACCTCGGGGTGCTACAGGAAGGTGTGTGCAGAATCAAAAGCGATGTTTGGGAACTCCAGGTCAGTTGTGTGGGCTCAGTATTATGGACCAGGTAACCTTGGGTGTGCTGCACAGGCTGGGCTGACGCCTTAATCTCATCTAGCCGTGAAAAACTGAGTTCTCCCACAAGGCTGTAAGTCGCATCTGAGAACATGCTTGGAGAAGTTGGGACACCTCTGCATTATTTGGAAGCGACAAGAAGCCGTGCAGCCATTCCTCTTTGAGGACTGGGTGGGTCCACACAAAACACCCTGGGGGTGAAGCCTCTAGAGCAGGGGGTCTTCAAACCTGGCCCTTTTATGACTTGTGGACTTCAACTCCCAGAATTCCTCAGCCAGTGTGGCTGGCTGAGGAATTCTGGGAGTTGAAGTCCACAAGTCATAAAAGGGCCAAGTTTGAAGACCCCTGCTCTAGAGTCATGTTTCTCAACCCCTGCCACTTTAAGATGGATGGACTTCAATTCCCAGAATTCTGCAAAGTTGGCTGGGGAATTCTGGAAGTTGAAGTCCACCCGTCTTAAAGAGGCAGAGTTGAGAAAGACTGCTAGCATTTGCATCCAGAAAGCAGGCTAATGGATTAAAATGTAATCCAGGTGTACACTAGTCCAGCTAATGGATTCATTTATCATACTGGGGAAACCCTGGAAAAATAAGCTATGGTTGCGCCTCCCAAGAATTTGGGGAACAAGAATTTCATCTGGGGGCAGTTCCTTGTGAGACCTTTAACCCAAGCAATCCACCCGCCTCTCCACAGGTGAGGTTACACCATTCTTGCGTAATAAACCCAAGTTTTCATCAAAGCAGATTCTTCTTCTGCACCCCTGGTTTTGCTCAGCCAAAACAAGCCAGCCAAGTCACCGGAAGGTGGCCAGAAGGAGGACCCAGTTGCGAGGAGGAGGAGGAGGAGGAATTCCATGCAAATTCCAGCTCAAAGTCACCTTTTGGCCTCTGCATTTTGTGGTGAGCAAGCACACCTTCGCCATCACCCTGTCAGACAAGGATGAAGCCAGCAAGCTCTGGTCTCACCTGGGGCAGCTGGGGTGGGGGGCACTTTCAGAGCCTGACATGATTGTCCATCCGCGTGGAGCCCGTACCCTGGATGGCAAGCGCAGCGGTAACTTCCGGCTGTGTTGATGCAAAGCTGGCTGCAGCCGTGTCTCCCGGCTGCACACTCGTCCACGTCTAAAGGCAGAGGAGGAAGCTGTGAGCCAAGGGGACCCCTGCATGGTGGAAGCAGCCCCCTCCCCAGGCCTGATTAGCGCGTTCCGTGTTGCACCCGTTTTATAATAATACATTTTAACCATCATTTTGCATCAATGACGGGAAAGAGGAGGGGGAGGAGTAACAGACATACATTCTGGCAATCAAACCACATCACACCACCCTCGAAATGGGCCTGTCTAAAATGTCAGCCCCAAAATACCTTACAAAACGCCCGAAGCAGTTTGCTACCTTAATCTCTGCACGAACAGGCCAGGATACAAAGTTAAAGGGATCCTCTAAGGAACAAACAAGGGAACTGTAAAGGCAACAGAGGGGATGTGGGGGTGGGGGTGGGGGGTGGTAGAGGAAAAATTCAGCAGATGATTTACCCCTCCCTCCACAAAAACTCAGCCATCCTCTTCTGTCTGCCAGCCGAAGGAAGGCCTGTTCCATTTCCCTCACTCCTCTTGCAGGCAAAGATATTTTTGTCGGGCATCGAGAAGAATTTCCTAGGACTAAGAACTGCTTTGGGAAGGGAGTCTCTAAAGCCTCCTACAGCCACGTGGGAGTCTGGGAAAGCACATTCCAGAAGGGCCCTGACTTCAAAAATTGCAGCGCTCTCCCATCGGGTACGAAAGAGAGAGTTGCCGACGGTTGGGCAGCACGTATAACATTTAATACATTATTATTAAGATTGACTCCACAGTCAGCCAGATGTTTAGGCTGGATCTGGATTTTTATCCACCTATCAAGTCCTTCCCAAGGACCTGGGATAAGTAGATGTTGTTAGTAAAGGGACTGTTGCAGCGTGTCAGCCGGGCCAAGTCAAGCTGCCTTTTGCAATTGACTGGTGGTGAATTTGTCAGTGCCGATGGTGTTCAAGTGGTGCTCCAGATGTTTTGGGGCTGCACCCAAGGCGCCTATTACTGTTGGGATTATCTCTGCTTGCTTCTGCCACAGTTGTTCTATTTCTATTTGCAGGTCTTTGTTTTTTGTGATTTTTTTCCCAGTCTTTTCTCTTCTCTTCTGCTGTCTGCAGGCACTGCCAAGTCCACTACCCAGACTTGTTTTACTGACAGTTGTTAAGACCAGGGTGTTATGCGACAGGTGCCTCTCTCTCTGAGTACTAAATTATTGTTATCATCTTGATAACAGATCTGACCATTGCACAGCAGACACAAAAGAGCCTTGGTGGAGCAGTGGGCTAATGCCTCCTTGAGTAACACCAGCTGCCTGCAATTAGTGCAGGTTCGAGTCCCACCAGGCTCAAGGTTGACTCAGCCTTCCATCCTTCCGAGGTGGGTCAAATGAGGACCCAGATTGTTGGGGGCAATTAAGCTGACTTTGTAATAATGCCGCTTGGGGTGTGTGTGAAAGCCCTAATAAGCAGGCATATACATAGAATGAAAGCTACTGCTAAGCTTGTAAGCCGCCCTGAGTCTTCGGAGAAGGGCGGGATATAAATGGAATTAAAATAAAATAATAAAATAAATAAAAGAAGAACTTGGACCATCCAAGGTGGGAAAATGGGCCAGAAGATCTGATCTGATCTGATCTGATCTGATCCAATCCAATCCAATCCAATCTAAAAGGTGAGATAAAAGTCTTATCATCGTTCTAATAAAAGAGCGTCTGAGCAAAGAAAACGGCACAGGTTTGAGTTCTTCCCAGCTTCCCTTCAATAAACAAACTATAATGCATTGGAGTCTCGTGATGTCAGCCAGTCTCGCCGGTTGCAGTCCAAATTCACCTGGCAACCGAGAACTGAGTGGGAGCAGAACCTGGCACCTCGCTCGCTTCCTTCCGTAGGAGTCCATTTACACTGAATCTGAGGCTTCGGAGCACAGCACCTTCCCACATGCCAGCATCAGGCTGTGCTGCAGCTTCTCCAGAGGAGGAAGCACCTGGCCAGTGCTCAAAGACATTTACCTGTCTGGCAACACCTTCCGGTCCATCCAGGACAAGCGCAGTCATTTGGGAGCGAACATTTCTGGCTGGGCTGGCACGGCGGGCGGCAAATAGGAGCTGCGGTGAGACAAAAGAAGACGCTGATTAGGTTTGCATCCTGCAGACCGGCTGGATCATAAATCAATCAACCTGTGGGGCTGGTTTCATGCAAGACCAGATGGAAACTGGAGTTTGGGGTGGGGGGGGAGGCAGGAAGCCAAAATCAAAGAGAAGGCGAGGGCACCCCGCTTCCATCCAGACAGGTGGAAGTGGGGAGATCCAGGCTATTATTATATGTTAATACTAATACTAATACTTACTACTACTACTAATATAATAATAATAGGGGGAGGGGGGAGGGCGTTCTCTGTGGGTGCACCGGATCTTTGGAACCATCTTCCGGTCGAGCTCCGGATGGCGCCCGATCTCTGCTCCTTCCGGCGCGATCTTAAAACCCATCTCTTTGAACAAGCTGGCCTGGCCTGATGGGACGGGGTTGGATTTTATAAATGGATTTTAACTTTTAATCTGTGTTAATTTATTACGGGCACTGTTTAATTACTTTTTAATAATTTTTAATTTTTGTATCTTGTTTTTATGTATTGCCCTGTTCACTGCCCTGAGTCCTTCGGGAGAAGGGCGGTATACAAATTAAATAAATAAATTAATTAATAATAATAATAATAATAATTGTAATAATTGTAATTTTGTAATCATTATAATAATAATTATTTTATAATTATTATTATAATTATTATCTGTTAATAACATTATCTGTTCTCTCTTAGGCACGACCTGTTATCAGAAGAGAGTTGCTGGGATTGGCCGCTCCATGGGCTAGCGTAGCTGTGCAATTAATATGGTTGGGAAGTTGCAATTCGCTTTTCAACGAATCCAGGGCCTGACCTGTTTTGTCTTTTTTAAAAAATAATTTTTATGAAATATTTTTTCTTAATATAGAATACCAATGAAAATGAAGACGAGAGAAAAAGAGAAGGTGAAGGGAATAGGGAGAAGGGAATAAAGAAAGAACAGAAGGCTTTTTTCAGGGCATATAGCAGAATCACTGCACCAAGTGTTTACTTCTGCAAAAACAGTAAGTCCTAACTTTTGCTAGAACAACTCAAAACTCAAAAGTCAGAATTTCATTTTCCTCTCTTTTGAGCAGAAAGTCCAGAAGTGGTTTCCACCTGGTCTGATACACGGCTCGGAGAGGGAAAAATAAATAAACCGCATTTTCCTCACCAAGCAGACCAAGAGCCCCCCCCAATCTCCTCTAAGGACCCAAAAGGATTTTTGTTGTTGTTGTTGTTCATATTTCACATAAAGAAAGAGCACCTGTGGGACATCCGTGCCTCGAGAGAGCACTTCTCTGCTTCCATTCAGGACCGCAAACGTATTCCGGCCGGGAAATCTTCCGGTAAACCTGCCGATGGCTGACTTTATAGGTAGTTCTGCAAAAACCACAGGGCCCAAAAGATGAGCGTGGCGGATATGTTGAGATTTCACAGGAGAAAATCAGGTGGGAAAGGGCTGTATACGGACACTGTACGGGCTGCCCGACTCCCAGCATCTTTGGGGTGGGGGGTTGCAATTGGGAATAACATTCAAATGTCCGTGGAGATTCTCAAGTCATCCAGTCACGACTGTCCCAAAGGGGCCTTTCCAAAAGGCAACTTGGACTTCGTTGGTTTTTCCTTGAAGACGTTTTCCTTCTCACCCAAGAAGCTTCTCCGGTTCTGAACTCAAGATGAGAAGCGAAATGTCTTCCAAGGAAAACCAAGGAAGTCCAGCGGCCTTTTGGAAAAGCTCCTTTGGGACAAACCACACGCAAAGAAGGAATCGTGAGTGACTCCAAAAACTACACCGAAGGGGGGGAAAAATCCACCTTTCTCAGCCCAACCCACTTCACAGGGTCGTTGTTGAGGGGAAATATAAGAAGAGGGAGGCGTACAGATTGCCCTCGAATTTTGAGCCCAGAATTTCCATTGCTAAGCAAGACAGTTGTTGCGCGGGTCTCGCCTCATTTTTTTCTTGCCACGGTTGTTAAGTGAGTCACCGCCATTGTTGAGTTAGCAACACTAGTTCTTACTAGTTGGGAGTTGAAGTCCACACGTCTTAAAGCTGACAAGGCTGAGAAACTAGATCGTGTGAAATTCCGCTTTCTGGGGGAGACGATTGCAGAGAAGGAAGCTAGCACTGTGTTCCCCCCCCCCCACACACACGCACACACGTCCCACTGCCTTTATATAAGCACTCAGCAGGGAATAAATCCAAATGACAAGGAGAATGCAAGAGCTGATGGATTGCCTTTCTACCTTGATCCTCCCGCATCTTGTAGCAGGGACTTCCAGAGGCTCATTGCAAGCCACTGAAAGCTATAGCAACTTCCACCTACATCCTTCTAGCAACCTGCTGTGGATTGTAAGGTGGAAGTTGCTGTAGCCTTCAACGGCACGTAGCAAACCTCTGGAACTCCCTGCTACAAGGTGTGGGAGGGTCAAGATAGAAGCCCAGAAGATTCCCCTGTTTACCATCCGCTCTCTTGCCTGTATGTACTGCAGAGTCTGTTTCCTGGACACAGAGTGAGGTAGGGCTGGTGGACCGGCTGGACACGGGAGGTGAGGTAGGACACGGTGTGGCTTCTCACCTCCATGGAGCATCCGCCACACCTGTGAGTGAGAAGCACAAAAGGACAATGCAGGGTCAGTCACAATGTTTTTGGCTCCTTGGCAATTTATTTATTAATTAAATTAATAAATTAATTTAAATAAATAAATAAATAAATAAATAAATAAATTTCAATTTTTTATTTTTTATTTACTGTACAGAGATCTTTAAGTTTTGTTGTTGTTAGCCGCCCTGAGTCCCTCGGGAGATAGGGCGGGATATAAATCCCATTAATAAATAAATAAATAAAATCTGATGCTGGCCTCTGAAGAGCAGGGAAGGACCACTTAATGCCAGGAGTGGCATGTCCGGAGGTCAGAAAAGTCAACAGAACACCCTGATGGTGCAATTGACGGACCTCCTGTGTTGTGCGTGCAAGAAATGTGTGAAACACATAAAAAAGCAAGCGAAGTTTCAACAGACTGTCGGGGCTGCCGCTTTGTCTTATTTAGTTATTTATGGCATCTTAAATGCAAACAGTAAATTGCAGCGTACAGATATTAGAGGGGTATACAATTTACGTCGATGCAACGTGCGGGCAAAACTGTCAACACTATAATGATTCCACCTTAAAAGGTGAGAAAACTAAAAATGCAGGTATATCAATGGGAATTAGAATTTCAGAGCATCGAATGGTTTGAATTTACAATTAAAGCTGAGTGTGGCATAAGTGAACAACTGCAAAGTGCATTAAATGATAACACAGTAAAGATTTCTTCACTGTTATTGGTATCTGTCAAAAAACAAAAAAACAAAAAATTAAATGGTATTATGTATGCCTTTCCAATACTTGTAATCCTCAACTTATGCCCACAGTTGGACTAGAACATTTGTTGTTAGGCAGTGTAGTAGTTTACGCAAGGCAAACAGGTTGCCAAGTGCCAGGGATGCAATCACGTGACCACAGGCTACTGCAATGGTTGTAAATGCAAGAATCAGTCATAAGTAACTTTTCGTAGGGCTGTCATAACTGCAAACAGTTGATAAACAGGTCACAAATCAAGGACCACCTATTTATCTGTTTTCCCCCCCCCACATTTTATTAAGTACAAAAGTTTATATTTATTTATTTGTACTATTTATCTGTTTTTGACCCTAGTCTGTAGAATTTATTTTTAAAAAATTAGCTACGTCTTTCAACTGCTTGAATGCTGAAACAGCCTTCCTTTTTTTTTTTAGAATAGAATAGAGCTAGAAGGGACCTGGGAGGTCTTCTAGTCCACCCCCCTGCTCAAGGCACGTCTGAAGGCAATCCGTTCTACTGGTTAATTGTTCTGACTATTAGGAAGTTTCTCCTTAATTCCAGGTTGCTTCTCTCTTTGATCAGTTTCCAACTATTGTTTCTTCTCCTTCCCTCTGGTGCTTTGGTGAACAACGTGAAATCCCCCCCCTCAATTCTTTGTGGCAGCCCCTCAAATACTGGAATATTGCTATCCTGTCTCCCCTATTTCTTCTTTTTTTTAGACTGGCCAAACCCCAAGTCCCGCAGCCGTTCTTCGTATGTTTAGGTCTCCAGGCCTTGGATCATCTTAGTTGCTCTTCTCTGAACGTTTTGTCCCAGCTACTCTTCAAAGCAGCAGAAGACTTGTCCTCTGGCCCATCTCCTAGGGTGGGTGGGGGCCCTTTCTGGAGACCACCCTGTTAACTTGGCAGAAAACCTCGAAAGTGCTTGCTGCAATCCAGCCAGCAGTGCCTCTTCATTGGATGAGGGGCAAAGACTCACCTGGGGCTTGAGAAGCTGTCAAGGCTGGTGGCTGCCAGGAGCACGACAAGCCCAGTCCAAAGCCAGCCCCCCCTCCTCATTTTTTTCCCCTCTGCTGGACCTTTCCACTACTGCAACGCCCATCGCATGAAGGACGGAGGGAGGATTCTCACGAGCGACTGCAACGGAGTCAGTTCAAGCAAGACTAAAAGCAGAAAGATCAAAATGAATTGGAATGAGAGAAAAAAACGGGAGGGGAGCTTTAGCAGGTTTAATGGAATTATCATCAAAAAGAAATTTTTTTTTTAAAAAAAAACCCCAGCAATGAATTGCGCTGTTTTTGGAAACCAGGCCGACCAATTTCTCTTACATTTTTTTTTTTGACTTAAGCGTATTGCACGTTGCAAATATTTACAATCTGGAGGGAACGCGGAAGGTTGTGTAATTCCCAGGCCTTTACACGCGGGTAATCCTGCCAAAAGGCAGTTTAAAAATTTTGCACAATTATTTTCCTTGCCTCGCTTGAAACATTCTTGAGCGGAAAAGGAGCCAAAAGGAGAATTATTTTTTTAATGAAGAGAAATGGTAACTTGGAATGTTTATTAGCAGCAACGTTTAAAAGAGACACAAAGAGCCTCTCCGTGTGAACCCTCAGATTTGGATCATGGCTGCATGTACAGGATCCCAAATCAGAGGAAAATAATGTATTGAAAGGATTTAAGCAAAGATGAGCAAAGGCAAGGCATCGTTCTGCAGAAATTCAGACATCATCCCCCTCCGGCAACGACTCCTGTTTTCGCCGCAATTCTCACAACCTTTTTTGTCTTCCTGCTGAAAATTGAAGGCAGAATGGAAGCGGTTTTGAACTGCCAGCACCGGGACCCCAAATATTTGCAAACCCATTCTCAAGTCCCAGCCACATATTTAAGCACTGAATCAATACATTCTAATGGGGGGCTTATTACACACACACACACACACACACACACACACACACACACCCCGGTTTTTATGAAACAATGCCGTTCCAAACATCTGCAAACTATTAGTAGTTGTAGCTAACAATAGTGAAGCAAAAAGATAAGAAAGCATTCAAACTTTTCTCTTTGGTTTTGCTTGGAACCCTTAGCAATAATTCAACTCACCACACATTTTATTTAAAATTAGACGGAAGGCAGGCCCCAGGAGCCCCAAGGAGGGGAAAAAACAAGCTTTTAAGAATGAGATCCCACGCAACCAGCCACTGCTGCAAGATGGACCAGAAAGAAAAGGGATTTTGCACCCAGAAAACTCTCCTAAGGATCACGAGCTCTGCTGGTAACCCCAGAGGTCAAGCCCACCCAGATCAACGAGTTGGCTTCTAATGCTCTCCTGGTCCACAGCCCCAGGCAGAATCCCACCTATTCACCCTTGGCCAAATTGCATCCTTGAAGTAAATACTTTTATGGCTAGGGGAGAATATCTGTAGGACAGGATTGAAATGGGGGATCCTTGGCGCTGTCGTCATTTGTTTATTTATTTTTGAGAATTTATATAGCTGCCTACTGGCTCACAGTGACTTTAGGCCAGGGGTGTCAAACCCGCAACGTCACGTGACGTGTCGCGACGTATTGCGACTTTTTTCACCATTGCCAGCAATGGGGTGGGCCAGCAGTTGCAACACCCCTGCTCTAGGTGGCTTACAGACAATAAAAACACAATGTAGAAACAACAACAACAACAATAATAATAATAATAATATGCCAGAGTCCAAAGAAAGAACTGGAAAAAATTACGAAATACTGCAACCCGGCCATCGAAACTGCGCGATTATGGATGAAACGCGTAACAGAGACACCCATTGTCATCGGGGCACTGGGAACTACGTCCCAAAACTTTGCAAAATACCTCAAGAAATTGCAGCTTCCTGCCATAACTCCAGCAAAGCCACAAAAAACTGCGCTACTCGGCATATCTTACATTTTAAGGAGACACCTGGTTGATACCTAGGATGCTGGCAGCAACCCGTGTCAACCATTAGTGCCAGTCAATTTGAGTGTTCAGTTGACTGAGGTTTATGTTTAATGAATAAAAGATAATAATAATAATAATAATAATAATAATAATAATAATAATAATAATAATAATAATACCACCTAGGATGCTGGCAGCAACCCATGTCAACCATTAGTGCCAGTCAGTTTGAGTGTTCAGTTGACTGAGGTTCATGTTTAATGAATAAATAATAATAATAATAATAATAATAATAATAATAATAATAATAATACCACCACCACCACCACCTAGGATGCTGGCAGCAACCCGTGTCAACCATTAGTGCCAGTCAGTTTGATTGTTTAGTTGACTTGAGTTTCAGGTTTTATGAATAAAAGTTTTATAACAACAACAACAACAACAACAACCGATAGCACAAACTCAAATCAGCCATTTAATGGGCTCCATCCCGCTCTGGGTTCCCCACACTCGCTGGAAGAACCAGGTCTTCTGAAAGAGTATTGGGGAGGCAGTCTAATTTCCAGAGGGGTGATGTTCCAGAGGGACGGAGCCACCACGGAAAAGGCCCTTCTCTTGGATCCCGCCAGGTGTACCTCCTTAGGGGACGGGACCTACAGCATTCCTTGCCTGGGTCAGGTGGATGCGACCGGCAAGAGACGGTCCCTCAGATAACCTGGTCCCAAGCCATGAAGGGCTTTAAAGGGGACTCAACCAGCACCTTGAATTGCACCGGGAAGCAAATTGTCAACCGATGCAGCTCCCTCAGGAGAGGTGACACGTGCACAACGAGGTCTGTAGGCCGTTGCGTTTTGCACCGACTGGAGCTTCTCAGGGGCAGCCCCATGTAGAACACACTGCAATAGTCAAGGTGACCTGATCATGGGTGCACCGATGATGTTACCTGGTTTGGTTAATGAACCATTTGCAAAAAAAAAAAAAAGCAACGAAGCTCAGAGAGCAACAAGGACCCCACATATACATTTATTTCAGCCTTTTCAATACGCTGGACTTCAGTTCCCCAGAAGCCCAGCAGTGGAGGCTTCACTTTGAAGAAGGCTGTTCCACCGTTACGGGACAATAAGCCTTAATCACTCAAAGCCAGATTGTCAATTATGGTTTGGCAAAACAACCAACATTGGCTTCTTCGTCCGTCACATTAACTAATAGAGTAAGGCTCTACGTGAGTGTGCAACTTCGGGACATCAGCCTCTCGGCTTAAATCAGAAGCTTTTCCCCAGCCATTTTCCACTGTGGCCTTGACTGAAAGGGCCTGTGACTCCAAAGGGACATTTGAGCTGAAGGCAAAGAAGCTTCTTCTCCAGCGGAGAACAAGGATAGGCTAAAAGCCACCATTGCAACGAGTTACCCAACCCATTCTCCTCCCAAGCCTATCCCGTTCCCAAATCAAAATCCACCGCTTCAAGAAGGATGATTCTATTCTGCAAAATTCCACTTAATTAATGTTAATTAATTCTGAAAGAGGGGGGGGGAACTTGTCCCAAGCCAGCTGTAAAATTAAATGCAAGCTTGCTGACCCACGAAAAAGGAGAGCCTGCAATTTCATTTTCTCCTACGATCACCTTCTCTACGGAGAAGGAAAACTACACGTTTTTATCAAAGTTTCTTTTTTTAAAAATACCATTTCTGAACAGTGTCCCAAGGCTAAAATCTAGATAATTTTAAGACCAGAGCACAACCAAAGATCAAACCAAGCTGAAGCCAAGCCCGCATTCTCACAACTTTCTTCATCTAGGCTAAAAGCGGGGCAGCGTCACTTGTGGATTGGCCCAAAGACGCTTTTTTCTTTCTTTCCGTGAGGCAGCCTAGCACTGCTTGCCTGTTCAACAAGCCAAATCATAAATCTATGATATCTGCCAGAACAAGTCCATGTAGGCAGCTGGGCTCCTACTGTGAGCTAAACCACAGACTTCTGGACTGTGAGTTAATTTGATTTTCAAAACTTTTCACTGAGGACGTTTTGAATGTAAGTAACTGAGAATCTTTTCGATGGCGGCGGCATAGAAATAGGCTCAACGAATGAAACTGGCCGAGTTCACACGTGGCACCACGTTAGAATTTGCTGCAATGATAAGTTTGTTGGACGCACCGAAATGGCTGGTTTTATCCTGCTAGGTCATAAACCATGATTAACAGGCTGCAGAGACTGGATTCACAAAAAACGGCTAAGCCAGAATCGTCGCCGTGGCCTCCAGGGCGACGACCAAAGCTTGACATACACACAAACAAGCCTGAGACATACGGAAGTATAAAATACATACACAGGTGGTCCTCAACTTGCGACGGTTCGTTCAGTGACCCTTCGAAGTTACAACGTAACTGAAAAAAGCGACTTATAACCATTTTTCGCACTTACGACCACTGCCGCATCCCCAGGGTCATTGTGATCGACATTCGGATGCTTGGGAACCGGTTCGTGCTTAGGACAGTCGCAGGGTCCCGGGATCATGTGATCCCCTTTGGGGAGCCTTCCGATCAAGTGAGGGGAAGCCAGATTCACTCAGCAACCATGTTACCACCTTAAGCACTGCAGTGATTCACTCACTGCAACTATGGCAAGAAAGGTCATAAAACAGGGCCAAACTCACTTAACAACTTTTCAATCTGCAAGAGAAGTTTTGGGCTCAGTTGTGGTCGTAGGTCGAGGACAGTCTGTATTAAGAAAAATGTGACTTTTCCCCTCCACCCTCATTAGAAACGCCACTAGGATAGGACAGAACAGAACAGGACAGGACAGGACACAAGAGATGCAGAAGAATAGAATAGAATAGAACAGAAAAGAAAAGAAAAGAAAAGAATGTAGAAGAATAGAATAGAATAGAATAGAATAGAATAGAATAGAAGAGAAGAGAAGAGAATTGAAGCGAAGAGAAGAGAACAGAATAGAATGCAGAGAATAGAATAGAACAGAACAGAATATAATACAGAAGAGAAGAACAGAACAGAACAGAATGCAGAAGAGAAGAATAGAACAGAAGAGAATAGAATGCAGAAGAAAAGAACAGAAGAGAACAGAATGCAGAAGAGAAGAACAGAACAGAAGAGAACAGAATGCAGAAGAAAAGAACAGAAGAGAATAGAATGCAGAAGAGAAGAACAGAACAGAACAGAATGCAGAAGAGAAGAATAGAACAGAAGAGAATAGAATGCAGAAGAAAAGAACAGAAGAGAAGAGAATGCAGAAGAGAAGAACAGAATAGAATAGAATGCAGAAGAGAAGAACAGAACAGAACAGAATGCAGGAGAAGAACAGAACAGAAAAGAACAGAACGCAGAAGAGAAGAGAACAGAATAACAGAGTGGGAAGGGACCTTGGAGGTCTTCTAGTCCAGCCCCTCGCTCAGGCAGGAAACTTAATTTCCAACTGCCCCTTAATTAACGTCCGCCCTGCGCGGCCTCAGCGCCATTCTCTCCCTCGGCAGGCAGGTCGGGAAGAGCCTCGGGCTCCTCCGAGCCCAAAGCGGGCCCGGCAAACCAAACCCGAACTTTTGCTCTTTCACACGCTCGGCTCGGCTCGGCTGCGCGGGCCATCTCGGCCACTAGGGGGCGCCGCTCCTGGAGAGGACCTTTTTTTTTTTTAAATTTTTTTTAAAGAGCTCGAGTTGCCAACTCGAGTCCGGGGACCCGAGTCCCGTGCAAAGGGGACGGCGGGCTTTTCTCCCCACCCCCGCCAGCCCTAGGTAAAGAAACCCCGACGAACCCCCCCCCTCCGTCTCGAAAGACCCCCCCTCCCCACTCCGGAGACCCCTCTCTCTCTCTCTCTCTCTCTCTCTCTCTCTTCCCGGGTGCCCCCCGAGGCGTCCCATTGTCTCAGCATCGGGCTACTTTCTGCCGGGCTACTTTCTGCCGGCTGGATCCAGGCTCTAGCGAGATTCCCCCCCTCGCGACCCCCCGTCCCCGCATTCCAACCTGGCTCCCGTTCGCCCAAAGGGAATCGGGGAGGGGGCGGCAGGCGGGGGGTGGACTTGCCCGACTTGCCCCCCCTCTGACCTCCCCGCTGCGGACGGCGGGACCTCCCCCCCCCAAGTGATCGGTTTCCCCCCCACACACACACACCGCTCTCTCTCTCGCTCTCGCTCTCTCTCTCCCCCCCCCCCCGGCTCCTGACCTCCAAGGATGCGCCCGCGGGAAGGGCCGCCCGCCCAATTTGTGCCGCTCTCGGTTGCGAGAAAGACACGGGTCTTCCTCCTCGTCCCCCCCCGCCGCCGCTTTTCCTTCCAGAAAGGGAAGAAAGTAAAAAAAAAAACAAACCACCCTCGTTTCTCCCCCCCCCCAGCCCGCCCGTAGCTTGGAGCCTTTCCGGGGAAGGCAGGCAAGAAAAGAAGCGGGTCTCTTGTGAATGGAGGAGAGCCAGCAACCCGGGTCAAGAACGCGGTGGTGGGGGGGAGGGATGCTGCAGAGGCTCTGGAAGGGGTCTTGGCTCCCCCTCCTCTCCAGCTTTGGCGGGGGGGGGAGAGCCCCATTTGGAGAGAGGGGATCCACCTGCAACCTTACAGGGCAAAGCCCCTTGCTTTCTGGCAGGAAGGGTTGCGTAGGTTTCCTGGTGGTCTTCCATCCTAAGTTTGGCCAGCTCATTTCCCAGATACCTCTTTTGCAATCGCACAGCTGTGATTCCCTTTCCTTTTGCTAAAGCAGGCGCTTTGGGGGTGGGTGGGTGGGAAGTTACTTCCCAACGTAGCACATAACTGTAGGCTTTCCTGGTGGTCTCCCATCCACGTACTCACCTGCTCCAACCTCGCTTAATTTGGTGAGAACCCTCTTTTTTTTGCCCACGCTGGCTGGGGATGATGGGAGCTGAAGTTTAGCAATGGCAGGGAGGGTGGATTAGAAATACAGAAATGCAATTCCTGGAAACCTCAAGCTGTTTTTTTTCCCCTTGGAAATGGCCAGCAAAGGAAATAAACTAATTTCACGACTTACCTATTTCTGGCTTGCTTATTCATCATTAAACAGAACTTGTTCCTTTTGAGATGGTTTGATTTCTTATTGCTAGAGCAAAAAAGACAACAAAATAAAAGCACAGGTATTATGGTGTCTATTTAGCACATGATGTCATCCCATCTTTACCATCTTAAGATGCTGGTTGAGTTTTTCTGGTTTCTAAATGCACAGGAGGTAACCAGCCATTTTTTTTTGCTTATTCTTTTTTTTTGTTCTTCTTGGCTTTGCTTTACCCAATTCAGTTCCTTCATATTTGCGGGCTTTCCGAAAAACCAACAATATAAGTCCTGTGATTTTCTTTGATCCCAATAAAATGTTATTTTACAATCTGTGTTGAAACTGGGGACTTCCCCCTAACGAAAGGGAGCTGAAGGCAGCGTTCTCCGTCAGAAACAAGAGTAACTGGGAATAATAATAATAATAATAATAATAATAATAATAATAATAATAATAACAACAACAACAACTGAGCCTTGGTGGAGCAGTGGGCTAATGCCTCCTTAAGTAACACCAGCTGCCTGCAATTAGTGCAGGTTCGAGTCCCACCAGGCTCAAGGTTGACTCAGCCTTCCATCCTTCCCAGGTAGGTAAAATGAGGACCCAGATTGTTGGGGGGCAATAAGCTGACTTTGTAAAAAATGCTGCTTGGGGCCCCCCTGAAAGCCCTAATAAAGCAATCATATACATAGAATGAAGGCTATTGCTAAGCACATTGATTTGTGCTTTAAATTGTAAGCTGCCCTGAGTCTTTGGAGAAGGGCGGGATATAAATGGGATTTAAAAAAGAGAATAGAATAGAATAGAATAGAATAGAATAGAATAGAATAGAATAGAATAGAATAGAATAGAATAGAATAGCCTTGGTGGAGCAGTGGGCTAATGCCTCCTTAAGTAAGACCAGCTGCCTGCAATTAGTGCAGGTTCGAGTCCCACCAGGCTCAAGGTTGACTCAGCCTTCCATCCTTCCGAGGTAGGTAAAATGAGGACCCAGATTGTTGGGGGCAATTAAGCTGACTTTGTAATAATGCCGCTTGGGGTGTGTGTGTGAAAGCCCTAATAAGCAGGCATATACATAGAATGAAGGCTATTGCTAAGCACATTGATGTGTGCTTCTTAGATTGTAAGCCGCCCTGAGTCTTCGGAGAAGGGCGGGATATAAATGGGATTAAAATAAAAATAAAATAAAATAAAATAAATAAATAAATAATAAAATTGCATTCTTCTTATTAGAATTTTATTAGGCCAAAAAGTAACACATTTAAATGTTCTCAGGAAAAAAATGGGGGCAAGGAATCTGGGGGAAAAAAAAGTGAGTGATACTTTAGCACATGGTCACCTTTTCATTTTTATTTTTATTGTGTGTCAGACACGGCTCGGAATCCTTTGGGATCGAGATGGATTTTAAATGCTTTGAGACCGTTGCAATTTTCTGCTAGAGGTGGGATGCTGGCTGTGGGAGAGAAGAAGGAAAGCCAAGGATTAACCCACAGCCAGCACCAAAGCCAGCCAATCCTCTTGAAAGGAAGCTAAGCAAAACCTCGGAGGCAAAAGATGATGCAGGTGATGCAGGAAAGAGGCGGCCTTAACAATGGGGTCAAACTGACCTTCCCAGTGAGTAGAAGGTACTGCAGGAAGAGGAACGCTCTTGCTCTCAGGTAAATGTGCAAAGAGAGCAAAGCAAATAAATGTTTTAAGCCCAGCAGCTGAATGGAAAGTAGCCGAGGTGACTGGGAAGGAAGGCTGGAGAGATGAGGTCACGTCCAGAAACAAAAAGGTTATTCTTGGGCAGATTTTGGAGCTGGGAAGGAGAAAAACGGGTTGAAATCCTCCCTTTTCTTCTCCCCTAAAAACGCAGCTCTTCTGTCCAAGTTGCGGAAGGCCAGCTAGTTCCACCCAAGTGCCAAGGCAGAAGATTTCGGGCCCTTTCAATCCGCAACGTCCTGCCAAAACCCCCAGCCTGCTGAAGAGAAGAGAAGAGAAGAGAAGAGAAGAGAAGAGAAGATAATGCAGAAGAGAAGAATAGAATAGGAGAAGAGAAAAGAATGCAGAAGAGAAGAATAGAATAGGTGAAGAGAATGCCAAAGAGAAGAAGAGAAGAGAATGCAGAAGAGAAGAGAATGCAGAAGAGAAGGATAGAGTAGAGTAGAATAGAACAGAAATTAGAAATTAGAAAAGTGTAGAAAATAATAGAATAGAATATAAATCAGAATAGAGTAGGAAATAATAGAATAGAATTAGAATAGAATAGCATAGAAAATAATAGAATAGAATATAAATCAGAATAGAGTAGGAAATAATAGAATAGAATTAGAATAGAATAGCGTAGAAAATAATAGAATAGAATATAAATCAGAATAGAGTAGGAAATAATAGAATAGAATTAGAATAGAATAGAAATTAGAAATTAGAATAGCGTAGAAAATAATAGAATAGAATGTGAATCAGAATAGAGTAGAAAATAATAGAATAGAAATTAGAATAGAATAGCGTAGAAAATAATAGAATAGAATATAAATCAGAATAGAGTAGGAAATAATAGAATAGAATAGAAATTAGAATAGAATGGCGTAGAAAATAATAGAATAGAATGTGAATCAGAATAGAGTAGAGTAGAACAGAACAGAACAGAACAGAACAGAACAGAATGCTGGGAGCTCTTGTTGAAATTAGGTTGGGGATTCAAAATCCTTGGGGACAAACAGATAAGGAGGCATCCCAGGCAAATTCTCCCTGAGACCAAGCTTGGAAGCATGTTTCCCGAGGCGAAGCCCCAATTTTTTTCAGGGTATCCCGTACCATCAAGTCCCAAAAGGTGGGCTGGGACATGGAGGGCTGATCCTAGATTATTGCAGGGAAAAAGATTTGCCAGCTGTTGCACCGCAGACAGTTTCTCCAGCATGGCTGGCCATGTCCGGGAACACTGTCAGAACAATTAACCAGTGGAACAACCTGCCTCTAGAAGTTGTGGATGCTCCAATACTGGAAGTTTTTTTTTAAGAAGAGACTGGGCAGTCATTTGTCTGAAATGGTTTATAGAGTTTTCTGCCTGAGCAGGGGGCTGGACTAGAAGACCCTCCAAAGTCCCTTCCAACTTAATTAATTTTTTTAAAAAAATAATTACTTCAAGGCAGCCGAGACAAGTCCAGAGTGGCAGCTGCCAAGCCATCTTAATGGAGCTGCTAGGGACCTCACCGGCCCGTGTTCATCCCCAGAATCTGGAGTGACTGGAAAGTGGATCCAAATATCCCCCAGACCAGACCACAGATTGTGCCTGCATTCACAGGTGGCTTTCAGGTTGGGACAGCATAGCTTACTGGGGTCCTTCAGGACTGGGAACGTGGCGTGAACCTAGAAGATGGGTCACCTAGAAACCAGGATAAGCCTTTTGTGCCAGCCCAGCCCTAGACCTCGCAACGAACACGGGCCATTTCAGTTCACGTGCAGCCTTGGGTTCAAGAGTCTGGCTGCTCCATCTGCCTTGGATGAATCCAGTTAGGTAAGGCAATGAAAAACTCAGCCCCGCTCTTTGGGAATCTGAGTTTCCCTCTTTCGTTCTGGCTCCACGAGAGACCTGAATACCAGATTCACACAACAGATCAAGCTAGCCAAAGATTTACACGAAGACCCAACGGCTAGGCAAACGGGAGGGGTGTTCACATAACCTGGCGCCCTTGACAGGTTGACAGCATACCCATTAACAAATCAGGTAAAGAAGGAGCCAGCTGCATTTACCTAAGCATGCTCAATTCAGGAATTCTCTCTCTCTCTCTCTCTCTCTCTCTCGGGCTAAATGGGTTGTGTGAACCCAGCCTGTGGAGCCAAGAGTGGGTTCTTTCTGCAACCGTGTGAAGTGTGTTGGGTTGCGAACCCAACCCAAATTGTTCTGAAGAGCCTCTCCTCTGCAAATACGTCCTTACTAGATGCAAAGGCCCCTCTCGTGTGTCCCCACTTCAACACATGGGGAGAGTTAACCAGCAAACGGAGACCCACCGCTGCATCGAAGTCCCGCAAGAGCCCCACATCTTAGGAAACGTGACCATCAACTCTCATATCTACCTGGGATCTTCTCGCCCGCTCAGAGTGGTCCTCTGCGGTGGCCCTGGGATGGGGCTTCCTCCGCCTGGCTTTCCCCACGAGCTCTCCTGGCCTCCTGCTGCCCCCCGGCCAAGATCTGCTGAGCTTTGCGTCTTCATGGTTCAAGGCCTCCCACCCCAGCTGGGGCTGACTCGGTGGGTTGTTTTTTTCCCTTCGCTCTGGTTCTCCTGTCCAGGTTGCCAACAATGGCGGTCAGCAGCAGTGATGGTCCCTTTGGAAGTGGCAGGGTGGCTTTTTATGTCCTCCTTCCTGTATAAATCAGGCCTGGGATGGACAATCCAGACAGGAAGCCCTGTTGAGTGTTGCTGCCTGATAAGGAGATGGGCGAACAGAAGCGAACAGCAAACAGCTCAGCAGGGAATTTGGTATGAAACGGCCATCTTATGCCAAAAGGAAGAGGCGGCTGGGGGGATTTGGGGGGGTGGGGGGAAGGGGGCCAGATTCAACCAGGGAGGGGCTCTGCGTAGCGAAGCCATTTTAGGAATGCCCGGTTCCCCCACTTGACTCAAGAGGAAGCCAGGAGACCGGGCCAGCTCTCTCCACCTGAGCTTCTAGCGTGGTTATTCCTAACCAGCTTCTGGGAAATGGCAGATCTCTGCCTCAGAAGCCATAGCTGGGGTGGGGTGTTTGTGTGTGTGGGGGTCTCCCTGGGGAAGGCTACCTTCAATGGGGGTGCCCACTTCAATGGGAGACTCCATTAGCAAAGCCCTTAAGCCCCCACTGCCTGGGTTGGTGGAAGCTTAGCGGATGAGAAGGAAGCCACACACCTCTCTCAGCCTTAAGAAATTCAAGTTTAAGTGGACTTCAATTCCCAGAATGCTACTTGACGAATTCTGGGAGTTGACGTCCATAGCCCTTGAAGCTGCCAAGACTGAGGAACTCTATTGTAGATGCAATCCATAGCTTAGTTGTATTTTTCCAGTCTGGATATCAAGAAACAAAGCACGGGTCCCTACTGATTTGTTCTCCCGTTTACACAAAGGGTCAGGGTGTGGTTGCAGGGTGTGGTCAAAAAAGTCAAGGTGATGCCACCAAGGCTCCCCGCTTAAAGAACAATCCTGGGTTGCACAAACAGAGGGATAGAAACAAAAATCACGTGAAGTATTACTACCGTTTTACACATCCTTAGTAAGAGCCACTCCTAGAGTCCTGCCTCCAGTTTTGGTCACCACATTACAAAAAAGATGTTGAGAGTTTGGAAAAAGTGCAAAGAAGAGCAAGTAAGATGATCAGAGGCCTGGAGAATAAAACAAATGAAGAACGCTTGCAGGATTTGGGGATGGCCAGTCTAGAGAAAAAGAAGGACTGGGGGTGGGGGGTGGGGACAGGATAGCAGCAGTATTTGAGAGGCTGCCACAGGGAAGAGGGGGGGGGTCAACTTATTCTCCAAAGCACCAGAAGGCAAAAGAAGAAACAACGGATGGAAACCAATCAAGGAGAGAAGCAACCTGGAATTAAGGAGAAACTTCCTGAAAGTGAGGACAATTAACCAGTGGAACTCCTTGCCTCCAGAAATCGTGGGCGCTCCATCACTGGAGGTTTTTAAGAAGAGACAGGACAGTCCACTTGTCTGAAATGGTGTAGGATCTCCTGCTTGAGCAGGGGGCTGGACTAGAAGACCTCCAAGGTCCCTTCCAGTTCTATTCTGATTGATTGAACAGAGAAGTGCCAATTGCACCAGTTTCTTGACACCGTTGTAAAGAAGGAGGGAAAGCAAAATGGATGGATGCTGGTCCCATTTGGCTGCCAGATTCATCATTTGATCCTCCAAATGTGGTCAATGATGATGATGATGATGATGACCGCACATTTTGCAAATTTGTTACTGATTAGCGAAAACAATGGTTCCCCAACCTGATACCTTTCCAGGACTTCGGGGAGGTTGCCAGTTCGGGGAACAGGATGAAAAATAATCTTCTCAAACGCCTGCAGAGCTTGAGGATAAATGCAAACTAACTGCATCTCGGAAAACCACTTCCTGAGCAGTTGCACAATTTCAGAGAAGCCAGAAATAAGAAAGAATTGCTTAGGCTGGGGAAACATCTTTCTTCCTTTCTCATGACAGAAACTCTAGTGGAATATATATCTTCCCATCTGACAGATAAAAGAGACACCCGTCGGTTTGCTGGGGTGCTCGGGAAGCTCTGAAAAAGAAATAGACAAATATCCAGGGTTATTAACCTGTGCCGGGTAAATGGAGCCTCCGCTTTCAGCAGCAGTCTACCGCTGAATGCCCTACAGAGCAGAGAGGGTACGTGGCCAGCCGCAGTTAGCTGGACCAGATCGCCTGGCGCAAAAGGCCACTGCAATTCGGCTTTCAGGGACACTGAGGCAGAACTGGAGTTTACACAAATCACAGGGATTGACAACTGGATGGGAAGGATAATTTGCAACAGAAAGGGCAGCCTCCATCCAGCAAATTTAGCCCGACTGCTCATTCCCTACCCAAAGGAAGAGTTGGGCCAAAGTGCACCATGGTCAGAACAATGGAGACAAACTTGCCAGGCCCGTTTGGCCCCAGACTACTGGCTGAATGTGTGGGGCAGCCCACCTTTCTCCCCTTGCCTTCCTTGGCTCAGCCCAGTGCTCAGTGGTAAGAACCCCTTTCTGCAGAAGTTCTGCAGAATAAAGGAAGATCTCCTCTCTCTTTCTTCCAGCTTTCCACGGTCCTTAAATCCCCACCCCCCCTGCTCACCAACTTGGCTGGGTTTCCCAGCACCCCCAATTCTCAAGAAGGTTTGGCCTTCCAGGGAGAACCTGGGGGTGGGGAAGTGGAGGAGAAGTGGAGGAGGGAATTTGGAGTCCCAGTGGGCGGTCACTTAAATATGAGCCAGCAACGTGTGGCAGTAGCCCCAAAAAGCCAACACAATCCTAGGTTGCATTAAGAGAGGGACAGAATCACGTGAAGGGTTAATACCGCTTTTTAAACCCTTAGTAAGGCCACCCCCGGGATGGAGGGTTTGTTGTTACTGTGTGTTGGGGGGGGAGCACAAAGGGAGGCTCAGCTAATCTCAATGTACACATAGTTGTACTTTGACAATAAAGGTTCATTTCATTTCATTCATTTCATTAAGACTTGTTATTTAAGAGCCTTGGAGGAGCAGTGGGCTAATGCCTCCTTAAGTAACACCAGCTGCCTGCAATTAGTGCAGGTTCGAGTCCCACCAGGCTCAAGGTTGACTCAGCCTTCCATCCTTCCGAGGTAGGTAAAATGAGGACCCAGATTGTTGGGGGCAATTAAGCTGACTTTGTAATAATGCCGCTTGGGGGTGTGTGTGAAAGCCCTAATAAGCAGGCATATACATAGAATGAAGGCTACTGCTAAGCTTGTAAGCCGCCCTGAGTCTTCGGAGAAGGGCGGGATACAAATGGAATTAAAATAAAATAAATAAATAAGTGCTGCATCCAGTTTTGGTCAACACATTACAAAAAAGATGTTGAGGGAAAAGTGCAGAGAAGAGCAACTAAGATGATCAAAAGCCTGGAGAGTAAAACATGTGAAGAACGGTTGCAGAGTTTGGGGATGGCCAGTCTAGAGAAAGGAAGGACTAGTTGTGTGTGTTGGGGAGGGGGGAGGGAAGGGGATAGCAGCATTCCAGTATTTGAGGGGCTGCCAGAAAGAAAAGGGGTTCAACTGATTTTCCAAAACACCTGAAAGCAGGACAAGAAGCAACGGATGGAAACTAATCAGGGAGAAGAAGCAACCTGGATTTAAGGAGAAACTTCCTAACAGTGAGGACAATTAACCAGTGGAACTCCTTGCCACCAGAAGTCGTGGGTGCTTCATCACTGGAGGTTTTGAAGAAGAAATTGGACAGCCACCTGTCTGAAATGGTACAGGGTCTTCTGCTTGAGCAGGGGGCTGGACTAGAAGGCCTCTAAGGTCCCTTCCAGCTCTATTCTGATTAGTTAATTAGAAGACCTGGGCTTGCAGACCTCCCTTGAGGTCCTATCTAGGATTGGATTCACACTTGCAATTCCGTCGATGTTGCAAGAAGAGAGAATCCAGGCGGGCAGCTATTCGCGCAAAAATTGTTTTTAACCCCGGCAACAAAACAGCTTTCCCTCCTTCCAGTTCGCCCCCCCCCCGCCCCCACCTCCTCTGGTGCCCACAAATCCAGCATTCATAATTCACACCAGCAGCAGCAATCTCTGTTTCCTTTGCCTCTCCGGAAACAGGAAGTGAGTGCAATGGGGAGATTGGGAGATTGCTTGGAAGAACAATGAAAATCTCATCCTGGAGGAAACAGGAACTGCGTCAGGAAAGCAAAAGCACTTTGTTGGGAAGGGAAGAGGCGGTGACCTTTGCATCCAAGAACTTGGGAGGTTAGAAGCCCTGGACAATTATAGCCTCCCAAGGCCTTTCCTGGAATGTGTGTGGGGGGGCCTTAGCAGCCAGGCCCTCTTCTTCGAGAGGGCGGTTGTGGTTGTGGCCGCAGTGGCAATGGGGTAGATGCGGAGGACATGCTCTGTCTGCCTTCAACCATGAAATAGAAGGGGTGTGTGTGGAAGAAATCTGGCGTTTCCCTGGAAAATCCAACATTCTCTTCCAAGTTAGCACAACCTCAATGAAGCGGTTTGAACCCTCACGCTGAGCCGTGCAGTAAAGAAGTCAAACTCTGGACTGGCCTGGGATTATACCTGCCTGGCATAAGCCCAAACCCTTATTAAGCCAGCATTCTCAGCCTGGTGCTTTTCTGGGTACTGGACAACCCTTCTCAACCCAGCCGAGTGACAAAAGGAGTGGTGGGGGCAAAAGAGACGGCCCCGCGCAATTCTTTCCTGGGGGGTAGAATAGTTGAAGGAGATGGCGAATTTGGGTCATATAGACGGTCCGTGATTCTTGTCCACAGAATCAGAGAAGCCAGAAAAACCCACCGGGTCCGAGACTCAGATTTTTGAGGGCTGAGACTGGGGCTGACGGGGGGGGGTGTGGGGGTGAAGCCCTCGAGAGCTCCCGCAGAGGCCGATACGCAGGACTGAAAATATGATAAATAAATAAAAATGCATTGCTGACCAAGGGCTGCTCCAAACACACGACGGAAGGATTGCGCAGTTATTTCTACTCCATGGAGTCCTCGATTTATTGAGCCCAACATGTCTGTTGCTGAAGAACTAAAGAGCCTCTTGTTGCGGGTGAAGGAGGAGAGTGCAAAACTCGGGTTGAAACTCAACGTTAAGAAAACCAAGATCATGGCGTCCGGCCCTCTCAATTCCTGGCAAATAGATGGGGAAGAAATGGAGGTAGTGACAGATTTTATTTTCCTGGGCTCCAAGATCACCGCAGACGGGGACTGTAGCCAAGAAATTAAAAGACGCTTTGCTCCTTGGGAGGAAAGCCATGGCAAATCTAGACAGCACACTAAAAAGCAGAGACATCACCCTGTCAACAAAAGTGCGTATAGTCAAGGCCATGGTCTTCCCAGTTGCAATGTATGGCAGTGAAAGCTGGACCATAAGAAAGGCTGAGCGCCAAAGAATTGAGGCCTTTGATCTATGGCGCTGGAGAAAACTCCTGCAAGTCCCTTGGACGGCAAGGTGATCAAACCGGTCAGTCCTAGAGGAGATCAACCCTGACTGCTCTTTAGAAAGCCAGATCCTGAAGCGGAAACTCAAATACTTTGGCCACCTGATGAGAAGGAAGGACTCGCTGGAGAAGAGCCTAATGCTGGGAAAGGTGGAGGGCAATAGAAGAAGGGGACGACAGAGAATGAGGTGGCTGGATGGAGTCACTGAAGCAGGAGGCGTGAGCTTAAATGGACTCCAGAAGAGGGTAGAGGACAGGAAGGCCTGGAGGAACGTTGTCCGTGGGGTCGCGATGGGTCGGACACGACTTTGCAGCTAACAACAACAACAACAACATGTCTGTTGCTAAGTGAGACATTTGTTAAGTGAGCTCTGCCCCATTTTACGACCTTTCGTGCCACGGCTGTTAAGTGAATCACTGCAGCTGGTTAGTAACACGGTTGTTCAGTGTACCTGGCTTCCCCATGGACTTTGCTTGTCAGAAGGTCACAAGAGGGGAATCACGTGACCCCAGGAACCTGCGACCGTCATAAATATGAGTCAGTTGCCAAGGGTCTGAATTTTGATCACGTGGTTGTGGGGATGCTGCCATGGTCATAAGTGTGAACACCCGGCCCAAAGTGAAAAGTGTTCTTACTCGCAATACAAATTTTTTAAAAATTGATGAATGAACGAACAAACGAATGCATAAACCTGCTTTCAGGAGTAGAAGAGGGGCCTTTAAAGTCCACCAGAGATCTCCAAAGTTGGCCACGTTAAGATTTGTGGACCTCAACTCCCAGAATTCCCCAGCCAACAACTCTTAAAGTGGCCGACTTTGGAGACCCCTGCACTAGAGACACGCTGAGTCTCCATCTCTAGAGGTTTTTCAAGGGAGGCTTCATGGAGGTTTGTATGGAATTCCTGCACAGTGGAGAGACTGGACTAGATGATCTTTAGGGTCCCTTCTAACGTCAGCCTCCTCGGATGCTATGAAAAGCTTTGCAACGGGAGAAGTGCATCGCCCGTCTAAAGCGGCCCGTCTTTGTTCAGTTCTTGTGCACCAGTTAAATGGCTTTAACCCAAAGAAGAAACCACGTCACCACGATGTAAAAAAGATGTTGAGACTCTGGAAAGAGTGCAGAGAAGAGCAAGAAAGATGATTAGGGGACTGGAGGCTAAACGTATAAGGAACGGTTGCTGGAATTGGGTATGTCTAGTTTAATGGAGAGAAGGACCAGGGGTGACATGATAGCAGCGTTCCAATAACCTCAGGGGTTGCCCCAAAGAAGAGGGAGTCAAGCTATTCTCCAAAGTGCCTGAAGGCAGGACAAAAAGCAACGGATGGAAACTAATCAAGGAGAGAAGCAACCTGGAACTAAGGAGAAACTTCCTGACAGTTAGAACAATTAACCAGTGGAACCACCTGCCTCCAGAAGCCGTGAATGCTCCAACACTGGAAGTTTTTAAGAAGAGACTGGACAGCCATTTGCCTGAAATGGTATAGGGTTTCCTGCCTGATCAGGGGGTTGGACTAGATGACCTCCAAGGTCCCTTCCAACTCTGTTATTATTATTAAAAACCTCTTGCATGTCAACAGAATTCCGGGTAATGGAGCAATTCCCTGGCCCCTTTCCTTTTTTTTTATTTAAAAAGTTTTACAATACATTTTGACTTTAATCCCCCCCTCCCCCACCCTATCTAACCCTCCCTATCCCTCTCCCCCTTCCCTCCTCCCCCCCCCCCGACTTCCCAGAGCTAAATACAGGGTATAAAATCGTAAAACAAACGTAAGCACCCCTATGTTATCAACAATAAACTATTAATTCTATCTCCCTCTAGTTCATATAAAATGAATACAAACAGTATTAATATTACAATCCCTGGCCCCTTTCCGATTGACGGACTTCCACCTCTGCTGGGAGTTGAAGTCCACCTGTTACAGGGAGTCCCTGACTTGAAATCACAACTGAGCTCAAAATTTCTGTTGTTAAGCTGGACATTTGTAAAGTGAGCTTTGTCCCGTTTTGCGTCCTTTTTTTGACACAGTTGTTAAGCGAATCAATGCAGCTGACAAGTTAGTAACATGGTTGGTAAATGAATCCGGCTTCCCCCACTTGATTCTGCTTGTCCAAAGGCTGCAAAAGGGGATCATGTGATGCTGGGACACAGCAACGGTCGTAAGTATGAATCAGTTGCCCAGCATCTGAATTTGGACCACCTGATCATGAGGATGCTGCAAAGGTCGTAAGAGAGAATAATGGTCATAAGTCCCTTTTTTCTGTGGCGTTGAAACTTTGACAGTCGTTAAATAATGTTGTAAGTCACTGTGCACTGTACACTGCCTTACACAGCTGCCCACCCCCTTGTAGTGTCGAAGTGTGTCCTTTTTCTCTTGTATGTAGATCTGAAAGCCACTGTGGGATTGTTCAGAATTTGCTTTTGGATCCGGATGTCTGGGTTGGCCTTTCCTGGAAACAAATTTTAATCTTCTTATCATATTTTTGGAGCTGACCTAATGACAGATGGGGAGATATCCAATTTTGCCAGTTCAAACCATACGCAAATTAAATTCCAGATGTATAAAATTCAGGTGTTGCTGGATCTAGAACTGCAGTTTGCCAAGGTATCTGTACAAAAAGTGATGTTCTTGGAAACGTTTGGTTGCGAATGGCTAAAGGAATTTTCTCCGAATATAGTCATTTTTTTTTGCTCTGTATGTCCATTCGGCAAACAAAAATGAGTATATTTGCCTGAAATGGTATAGGGTTTCCTGCCTGAGCAGGGGGTTGGACTAGATGACCTCCAAGGTCCCTTCCAACTTCTTCTTCTTCTTCTTCTTCTTCTTCTTCTTCTTCTTCTTCTTCTTCTTCTTCTTCTTCTTCTTCTTCTTCTTCTTCTTCTTATTATTATTATTATTATTATTATTATTATTATTATTATTATTTAGAGAAATCGCCATTCATTGGAATTAGGTCTTTGGTTTCTAGAGCTGCTTATTTCACCACAGCAACTCTGGGTGGCCAAACACATTTAAAAACAGTGTGCCAGCTTTAGATATAACACAAGTAGCACGCTAAATGAATAACAGCAGACTCCGGCTAACACTCCCGCATGCAAATGCGTAAAAATATTCGTACAAAGCCTAATCAAAAACCCCAACTTTGAGGGGGGGGGGAAAGAATACGAAGTTGATAGAAAGGCTTAAATGGAGTGGTGGTGGGGGGGAGGGAAACCAAAACAAGCTCGACAGATTCACAGAAATGAAAAGCTCAGGGGAAAGTGGCACATTTCTTGAACAGCTCAGATGCAGGTTTTCAAGAAAGGCAAATGAAGATGGAACGGGTTGGCTGCTGGCGAGTAGGGCCAAGGGACCTGCCCTCCAGGCTTTGAAAAAGGGGCCTGATTTTGATGGCTTTTTGGCAGCAGAGTTGTGTCATTGGCCGGTTTGCTTTGAAATCTTTATAAGCACTCAGCAAAGGTCTCCAGGGTCATCGGAGAGGGCAGAGGCCCCCTGGACTTATTGTCCCCAAAAGGTTTTACCCAAACTTCTTTTCCGAGCCATTTTCCTCTCTTCTAAGCAAAATATTAGTTCAGCTCCTCGACCTGGTTTGGGTGGAAGGTCAGGAGGTCAACAGAAACGGGGGATCTGGAATCTAATTCAAAAGCCTTGGAGGGCGGCGAGAGTTAAGTTGGCCTCAGGCTGTGGGCAACTTTCAGATGGAGGAACGTCAGCTCCCAGAATCCCCCAGTCAGCTGGCGTGAAGGGGCGGGGCTTTCGTGGGGAAACCATCTTGATTTCATGGCCTCTTGGAAAGCCATAGCAGCTCTGGAAGTGCCTCTGCATTGAGCTTTCCTTTTTTCCCCCCTTTAACATAAACTGCATCCCCACAGGGAAAGAGAGATGAAGGGAGGAATTTTACCCCGGTTGAATTTGTCAAAGTTTTAGAACTTGGCGCAAGGGCAGATAATACTGAAATAGCTTGCCAGTGCCTTCTTCCTTTTCTTCCCAGTCTCGCTCATCCCCTGTAGGATTTCCTGGTGGTGCTCCATCCCCATCCTCATATAAAGGTAAAGGTAAAGTTTCCCCCGCACACGCGTGCTAGTAGTTTCCGACTCTAGGGGCCGGTGCTCATCTCCGTTTCAAAGCCGAAGAGCCAGCGCTTGTCCGAGGACGTCTCCGTGGTCATGTGGCCGGCATGACTAGACGCCAAAGGCGCACGGAACGCTGTTACCTTCCCACCGGAGTGGTCCCTATTTTACTACTTGCATTTTTACGTGCTTTTGAACTGCTAGGCTGGCAGAAGCTGGGACGAGTAACAGGCGCTCACTCTGTTACGCGGCACTCGGGATTCGACCCGCCAAACTGCTGACCTTCTGATCGACAAGCTCAGCATCCTAACCCACCGAGCCACCACGTCCCCGTGTAACCAGTAACAATCTTTCGGTTTTTGAGTTCAAACAAGGTGGGGGTGGGAGGTTGGGGCAATTCTGGAAAGTGTGGACAACCTTCAGCTGTGGAGAGAGAAAGCTGGACCTGCATCTCAGGTTTTCTGCTGATGAGGGGGGGTGTCTCACAAGCCAGCAGTGGGATTCAGCCGGTTCGCACCACTTCAGCAGAACCGGTAGCTAATTTTTTTTTGTTGCCCAGGCCCAGAACGGACTTTCGGAAGCGGCATCCACACGGAGAACCGGTTGCTCACCTATTTGAATCCCACCACTGTCGCAGCCACACGTGTCCTCCGAGGTCGGCCATGACGGCTGAAGTGCAACACCAACCGTTTCCTGCCCTTAGCTGGGAAAGAGATAAAAAAACAGCTGTGGAAGGCTGAACAGAGGCCGATTACCATGAAAATCCTGCCAGTCCCACCCAGATGGGAGTCCCCACCTCTGGGGGGGGGAGGGCAGGCTACAGCTCCCCCATGATGAACATGGCCCTTGGCCATCTAGGCGGGTTCATCTTCTGCCCCTCTCCCATTGCCACCGCAATAACACTCACCCAACCACCCCGCCCCCATGGTCCCCATTTCACGTTCTTGGTGGAGAAAGTTTGCCTTTGATTTTTTCAGCCTAAAAAGAGTAACTGACATTTTTTTTGGAGAGAAGCAGTTTTTCCAACAAAAAGAGAGGGATGTGTTAGGGATCCTAACTGGGGGCTCCCTTACCCCCCACCTAAATTCATTTATCTTGTGGACAGTACCTCAGGGAGACTGTTAACTCAGCCCTTCTATGGCAAACCTCTCTGAAACACAAATGAATAGAATAGAACAGAACAGAACAGGGTAGGGTAGGGTAGAGTAGAGTAGGGTAGAGTAAAGTAGGGTAGGGTAGGGTAGAGTAGGGTAGAATAGAATAGAATAGAATAGAATAGAATAGAATAGAATAGAATAGAATAGAATAGAATAAAGATGGAATAGAATAGAATAGAATAGAATAGAATAGAATAGAATAGAATAGAATAGAATAGAATAGAATAGAATAGAATAGAATAGAATAGAATAGAATAGAATAGGAAGGGACCTTGGAGGTCTTCTAGTCCAGCCCCCTGCTCAAGCAGGAGAACCTACACCATCTCAGACAGGTGACCGTCCAGTCTCTTCTTAAAAACCTCCAATAACAGAGCACCCGCAACTTCTGGAGGCAAGGAGTTCCACTGGTTAATTGTCCTCACTTTCAGGAAGTTTCTCCTTAATTCCAGGTTGCTTCTCTCCTTGATTAGTTTCCATCCCTTGTTTCTTATCCTGCCTTCTGGTACTTTGGAAAATAGTTTGACCCCCTCTTCTTTGTGACAGACCCTCAAATATTGGAATCCTGCTATCATGCCCCCCCCCCCGCCCCGGTGGTCCTTCTTTTCTCTAGACTGGCCATTCCCAAATCCTGCAACTGTCGTTCATATGCTTTAGTCTCCAGCCCTTCAATCATTTTAGTTGCTCTTCTCTGAACTTTTCCCAAAATCTGGATGGCTGTGTGAAAATGAAGTGGGGATGGGTGGGGGGTGGGGGTGGGATTTATTTGGCACAGTTGGTATCATGGAAACAGCCCTTCCGTTCACATTTTGCAATGGAGGAGCTCCTTCCGCTGAGCAAGTTTGGGAAATGCACTGGAGACACACGCAGAGTGCCTTCCCTTTCCTGCAGGCCTAGGTGACTTTCTCACGTTCAGAAGCAAACTGGCATCTATTCCGAGGTGCAAACTGTGGTTTCTCAAGTCTGAAGCTGCTGGCGTGGAGATTGATTGATTTATTTATTTATTTATTTATTTATTTATTTATTTATTTATTTATTTATTTATTTATTTTATTTATTTATTTAAATTCCATTTATATCCCGCCCTTCTCCAAAGACTCAGGGCGGCTTACAAGCTTAGCAGTAGCCTTCATTCTATGTATATGCCTGCTTATTAGGGCTTTCACACACACACCCCAAGCGGCATTATTACAAAGTCAGCTTATTGCCCCCAACAATCTGGGTCCTCATTTTACCTACCTCGGAAGGATGGAAGGCTGAGTCAACCTTCAGCCTGGTGGGACTTGAACCTGCACTAATTGCAGGCAGCTGGTGTTACTTAAGGAGGCATTAGCCCACTGCTCCACCAAGGCTCTATTAAAAGATGAAAGAGAGGTGTTTTTTTTTGCCAGTATTTCTCTTTTTCAGTATTTCTCCTGGGCCCGATGTGAGATGTTCGTGTACTTTTGTAGTGATAACATGGCAAGGATGGGGGCACACACAATCACACATGCGCACAAGCCGTCTCTGGGATGCCACATTGGGCCATGCTGAGCCCCCAGCCTGCCTCTTCCAAATGATGTAAAGAGATGTCCTCAAAACCGGCCCCTTCTCCCCACAACCTGTCCTCTCCCCTCCAAACAGCATTCCCAAGAATTCTTAAGCCCCCTCAGGATAATGGGGAACAGAAGCTGCTTTGGCAGGAAAAAGGAAAACTTGAAGGAACTGCAACCTAGTTTTCAGAACCGTGAAAAATTGTAACGGGAGCATTTATATTATTATAAAATTATGATATAAAACTTTTATTCATAAAACATGAAACTCGGTTAACTAGACACTCAAATTGACTGGCACTAATGATTGACACAAGGGACACGGTGGCTCAGTGGGTTAGGACGCTGAGCTTGTCGATCAGAAGGTCGGCAGTTTGGCGGGTCGAATCCCGAGTGCCGCGTAGCAGAATGAGCGCCTGTTACTCATCCCAGCTTCTGCCAACCTAGCAGTTTGAAAGCACGTAAAAATGCAAGTAGAAAAATAGGGACCACTCCGGTGGGAAGGGAACAGTGTTCCGTGCGCCTTTGGCATCTAGTCATGCCGGCCACATGACCACGGAGACGTCCTCGGACAAGCGCTGGCTCTTCGTCTTTGAAACGGAGATGAGCACCGGCGCCTAGAGTCGGAAACGACTAGCACGCATGTGCGGAGGAACCTTTACCTTTATTATATAAAACTTTTATTCATAAAACATGAAACTCAGTCAACTGAACACTCAAATTGACTGGTGCTAATGACTGACACGGGTTGCTGCCAGCATCCTAGGTATCAACCAGGTACCTCCTTAAAATGTAAGATGTTCCGAGTTTTTGTAGCTTTGGTGGAGTTATTGCAGGAAGCTGAAATTTCTTGATGTATTTTGCAAAGGTTTGGGAGATCATTCCCAGTGCCCCGATGACAATAGGTATCACTGTTACACGTTTCATCCATAATCGCGCAGTTTCGATGATGAGGATGATATTCTTATTATGATTATGATTATTATGATTAGTATCACTATTATTATTATTATTATTATTATTATTATTTATTATTATTATTATTATTATTATTATTATTATTATTATTATTATTATTATATTATAACAATATAATAATTATAATTATTTCTTTCCAATGGCTTTAGAACATTCTGGGAAGCTTAGAGCGGTGTTTCTCAACTTGGACAATTTGAAATGATGAACACCATAAAAAAAAAGCAACGCTGAAGGATATCTTTAAAGGAGGGAAAAATAAGTTTTCAGTCTTACTGGCCCTTTGCCCACTGGAGAGACTTCTAGCAATGCTTTTTCTTTCTCTTTCTCTTTCTCCCCTCTCCCTCCTCTACAGTGAGAATAAAGAGATGTACAGGGAAAAGCATAGAAGCATCACATAACAGAGTTGAAAGGGACCTTGGAGGTCATCTAGTCCAAGCCCCTGCTCCAGCTGGAGACTGCGTACCATTTCAGAGAAATGGCTGTCCAGTCTCTTCTTAAAAAAACCTCCAGTGATGGAGCAGCCACAACTTCCGAAGGCAACTTCCTGTTCCCCCTGGTTCATTGTCCCCACTGTCAGGAAGTTTCTCCTTAATTCCGGGTTGCTTCTCTCCTTGAGTAATTTCCATCCATTCTTTCTTCTTCTGCCTTCAGGCACCTATACCCATAATCTGAGGCAAGGCCTCTTTCCTTCTTGCTCATTGGCTTCGGGCCTGGTCCCCTGGAGGCTCAGCTGGCCAAAAAAATTTGCAAGGCATTTCTGTTTGGGGCGTCCTGTAAATATTTTTTTTTCCAACGTTTTTCACGGTCGGCCGCAAAACCGAGAGTCGTGGGATCCTCTTAACTCTTTGCTTCACGGAAGAAAAAAGTCTGGATGGCTGCATCCAAACTGGGGCATCCTCAGAGGATACACGTGGAGCCGGGGGGGGGGGAAGGTTTATTTATTTCCCTGTCCCTTTCTGCTTTCTTCTAGCGAAACAAACAAACAAAACGGGGTTTCTGGAAGAGACGGGACAACAGCGCACAAGAACCACGCCCCAGGCAAAGGGGCAAACTGCCCGGGTGGTGGTGGGGTGGTGGTGGTGGGTGGAAGGCAGCCTCTCTTGGCAATCAAAGAAAAAGAGAGCCCTTTTCAGACCAAAGGGCACTAAGCACCCCCCCACACCAAGCCACGTCCTGGGCCACGTAAGGAGGCAGGTGGGTGTGGATGGGCCCTCACTCTACAAACCTCATGGTGAACGTTAAGCCGAATCAGGAAAGGCTGTGGGATGAGGGGGGGGAGGTGAGGTTTCCGGCCCTTTGGAGCCAAGCTGAAAGGACCCCCCCCCCCTCAGCCCTCCATCAACAGCCAGCGAGTGTAGCCCGGAGATAACTTCTCCGTTGCTTCCTCCCTTTGTCCTCGGCTTCTTCCAGGCTTCCTGTCCAGGAGTGTCCCGTGGCATTTCCTAGAGTGCTCCGCTAGCCATCGTGCTGGCAGATCTGGCTTTTCTCCCTAGGGGCCTTGGGAGGAAGAGGTGTGTGTGGGGGGTTCTGCCAGCTGGCCCACCAACCAGCTCTTTGCAACCCAGAGCCCGACTGAAGGGCTCATCTCTCTCTCTCTCTCTCTCAAAGCTTGGATGAAACCTGTTGCTTAAAGTAGACCGGCTGGTTGTTTCAAACCACGCCTGGGGCCCCATCGGATGCTGTTGTGACAGTTGTGGGCAAGGAGGAGGAGGAGGAGGAGGAGGAGGAGGAGGAGGAGGAGGAGGAGGAGGAGGAGGACTGTGGGGTCCTTGGTGCTCTGTGAGTTGGTGGTTTTCTTGCAGACATTTCAAGACCCACTTAGGGAATATCATCGGTGCTAGAAGGGTTTGGAGGGAGGAGGAGTAGAAGGAGGAGGAGGAGGAGGAGGAGGAGGAGGAGGAGGAGAAAGAGAAGAAGAAGCATTGCTAGAAGTTTATACAGTGGTCCAGGGGCCAGAACTACAAGAATGGAACTTTTCTTTGCTTTTGAAGACATCCTTCAGCTCTTCTTAAGATGTGCATAATTTGTTAATAGAATAGAATAGAATAGAATAGAATAGAATAGAATAGAATAGAATAGAATAGAATAGAATAGAATAGAATAGAATAGAATAGAATAGAAAATATGGCATAGAATAGAATAGAATAGAATAGAATAGAATAGAATAGAATAGAATAGAATAGAATAGAATAGAATAGATGGAAAATAGAATAGAACAGAACAGAATAGGATAGAAAATACGGAATAGAATAGAATAGAATAGAATAGAATAGAATAAAGATGGAATAGAATAGAATAGAATAGAATAGAACAGAACAGAACAGAACAGAATAGAATAGAATAGAATAGAATAGAATAGAATAGAATAGAATAGAATAGAATAGAATAGAATAGAATAGAGCAGAGCTGGAAGGGACCTTGGAGGTCTTCTAGTCCAACCCTCTGCTTGAGCAGGGGAACCTATACATTAACACATTAACAGATCAGGAACCCTGTTACATGCATAGACTTCTCAGGGAATTGTCACAGTCCCGATTCTTTTCCAGTTCTTTAGCGACATTTTATCCCTTGGGATAATATTCCGTGCAGCTGACGACAGCATTTGTGTCTGGAACGGTTGTGTGTCTGTAAAGGGCAATGGGGACATTTCACTGATTTAACGCAATATGGCTGGAAAGAATCTTAACGGGGAGGAGGGCTGCCCGTCAGGATCAGATCCGTTTGCCTTTAGCCGCAGACTTTTACGTTTTAATGTTATATTTCTGAAAAAATGAGGGAATCAAAGAGATTTTGCAAGCGGGGGGGGGGGTTTCTTCCTTGTCTGCTAGAACCCCTTTCACAGTCAACAGCCTGTTTGGAGGGGGGGGACTGAGAAGCTGAAAACTCCCCCTTTTCCATAGGGAGCTGCTGGAGAAATGCCCCCAGTCCAGAATTTGGATAAAGTCCTCTCCTTTGGACCCTCCCCCCACTGAATCCTTGCCCCATCCCAGAAGCAACCCACTTCGGTCTGCCGCTTAGCACCCCACGGTGTAGAACAGGAGTCTCCAAACTTGGCAACTTTAAGACGGGTGGGCTTCAATTCAAAGTTGAAGTCCACAAGGCTTAAACGTGCTTGGAGGCCCCCCCCCCCCGATGTAGAACAAAAGGTGGACCCCACTGACTGGCTTTGGTGCAGCTGCAAGCCAACGAGATTGACAGAGGAGAACTGCCCTTCTTTGCTTCCTTTTTTTCCTCCTTCTTCTGTTCTTCTTCTGGCTGGCCCAAAGCGAAATGGTTATTCTGTGAGTTGGTAAGGGTCTCCTGCTTGAGCAGGAGGGCTGGACTAGAGGACCTCCGAGGCCCCTTCCCGTTCTATTCTGATTGATTGATTGAATCCAGGGAAAGAGATTTGGTGCGGAAAAACCAGCCCAATTTTGCCAACTGGGCAAACTCTTTTCCTGGCCTGTAGGGATAGTCCAACTTTATATCTTTTTTGACAAACGACACACACACACACACACACCCATGCCATCAACCCTGTGCCAGCCTTCCCAGCCGGCCCAGCCCTGGGTAGAAAGGGCAGGATGCTGCATCCCACCAGCACAGCTGCCATTTGAAGGCTCCAGGAGAGAAGGCGATTCAAGGGCGCTCCAATCTTTCGGTGCAGGCCTTTCCTCGCCCGCCACCCCCTTCTCCAGCCCTGCCATAAATCACCGCCTCCCACAGGCTGCCAGTGGAGAGAGTGGGGGGGGGGAGAGAGGAAAGTGTGGCGGGGTGGTGGTGTTTCCTGGCTTGGGAGGGCTGGAACCCCCCTTTTGGGAAAGAAGCTCCCCTCCCCATGGCCAGAGTTAACGATGGCTGAGCTGTTGTGAATCAGCGGCAAGGAGGTTTCACACAGTCACGCAACTCTAGACATGCTTCTATGCTCCTAGAAAAAGATAAACGTGAGCTGACTGGAGGTTGCCAGGGGAAAAAAACATGCACAGGCTTTTCTGCATTCCCCAAGGAAGGGGCCAGTAACGGCGGGCGCAAAGCGGGAAAGCTCAGCCTTGCACGGCCGGCGGGGATCGTAGCCATTTTAACAAGGGTCTCGTGGGGATGCAGCCACCAAAAAAGCGAATACAATCCTCGGTTGTATAAACGGAGGGATAAGAATCCAAGTGACGTGAAGGGTGAACGCCACTTGATAAAGCCTTAGTAAGGCCACGCAGGGAATGCTGCACACAGTTTTGGTCACCACATTACAAAAAAGACGTCGAGACCTTGGAAAAAGTGCAGAGAAGAGCAACTAAGAGGATCAAAACATAAGAAGAATGGCTGCTGGATTTGGGTTTGGCCAGTCTAGAAAAAAGAAGGACTGTGGATGGCGGACATGGTAGCAGTCTTCCAGTATTTGAGGGGCTGCCACAAAGAAGAGGGGGCTCGACTTATTTTCCAAAGCACCAGACGGCAAGACGAGAAACAATGGATGGAAACTAACCAAGGAGAGAAGCCACCTGGAATTAAGGAGAAACTTCCTGACAATGAGGACAATTAATCAGTGGAACGACTTGTTTTCAAATGAAGTTGTGGGTGCTTTATCAATGGAGGCTTTTAAGAAGAGACTGGACAGTCACGTGTCTGAAATGGTATAGGGCAGGGGTAGGCCACCTCGGCTCTTTTATGACTCGTGGACTTCAACTCCCAGAATTCCTGAGGCAGCATGGGGGAACTTTGGCCCCTTCATGACTCGTGGACTTCAACTCCCAGAATTTCTGAGCCAGCATGGGGGAACTATGGCCCCTTCATGACTTGTGGACTTCAACTCCCAGAATTCCTGAGCCAGCATGGGGGAACTTTGGCCCCTTCATGACTCATGGACTTCAACTCCCAGAATTCCTGAGCCAGCATGGGGGAACTATGGCCCCTTCATGACTCGTGGACTTCAACTCCCAGAATTCCTGAGCCAGCATGGCTCAGCTTGGAAACTCTCCCTTTCCTCTCAGCACGGCTGGCTCAGGAATTCTGGGAGTTGAAGTCCACGAGTCATAAAAGAGCCGAGGTTGCCTACCCTTGGTATAGGGTCTCCTGCTTGAGCAGCGGGTTGGACTAGAAGACCTCCAAGGTCCCTTCCAGCTGTATTCTTGATTGATTGGATGAATCTGTTCTATAATTGATTGATTGAATGCTACTGGATGGCTGAGACATCACCCCCCCCCCCCATATTGTTCTGAAATATCCCCAGCAGAGTGTAATCCTCTTCCCCTTGTTTCTTGCCTCTCCATCTGTTATTGACAATCCTCCCGTGAGAAGCACTCGTATTCAAACTGCCCAAGAGTTTCTAGCCTCCCTTTGTGAGATCACAACGGCACCATCTGGGTGCTGTAAAACAGGTTTGCCAGCACGCTGGCTGGACAACGATCATCCTGCATTAGGGAGGCAAAATTGCATATTTAAGACCCCGAGGCGGACATTAAACAATCACAGGGTCAAGAGACAACCTCGTTTGACACCTTTGTAATTAGGACTCCCAGTTTGTTAGCTGGCCTCTCTTTGTCAGAGGGGTCGTCAGCACGCCAATTATTATATATATAAACCTTTATTGTCAAAGTACAACATGTGTACATTGAGATTAACTGAGCCTCATTAATGCAAGAATATTATCAATACACAACTGTGCTGCGATTTCAAGCCAAATCTTTCTTTTAAGATCAACAAGGGCATTTTTGTCAGCTTCACTTTTTTTAAAAAAACAACAACAACTATGGAACATTATTTCCAGCATAAATGTTCAACATAATGTTATTCTGACTTCCCCCTAGCCCTTTTAAAAAACCTTTTGCGTTATGATGGTTTTCGTTGTATTTTTAATGCAAGCTACCAATTGCGCAGATACGGTGATAATTCCCTTCGTCAGGTCCCTCTTCTTGAGTTTCAGTGACTGAGTGAGGTTTGTCTGATTTATGTTGTTTAATCAGGGAAAAAAAAGGCCTCCTCACAAGTAAACAGGGCCAATCTGCAACGCCTTCCAGATCAAATGAATTGGACAGAAGAAAGATGGATGGCAAAACAAACCTCAAATAACATTCCCAGGCTTGGATCAAAATAGAACAATGTGACTTAGTTCACTCCTAGTCCGGTCACTTCCAATTAATGGCCAAAATCAGGTAGTTCTTTAAAATGAATTTGACTGTATAAATTTGCTGCCGTCAAACATATCTTAGGGTTTGCAAATGAAGGAGAATCGACGTGTCCCAGGATAATGTCGCAGGATGCAATCTGGGTCAGTCTCCGGGACCCGTTATCTTTAGGGAACGTACACATCTGAACTAGACTGGGTCATATACATGTGTGCATGTGAGTGTACGCACAATTTTCAGTCCGAAAGCTCAGAAGACAAAGTCCCAGTGCCTGACCCAGATTGCGTATTTCTAAAAAGGTAAAGGTAAAGGTTCCCCCGCACATGCGTGCTAGTCGTTTCTGACTCTAGGGGCCGGTGCTCATCTCCGTTTCAAAGCCGAAGAGCCAGCGCTTGTCCGAGGACGTCTCCGTGGTCATGTGGCCGGCATGACTAGACGCCAAAGGCGCACGAAACGCTGTTACCTTCCCACCGGAGCGGTCCCTGTTTTTCTACTTGCCTTTTTACGTGCTTTCAAACTGCTAGGTTGGCAGAAGCTGGGACGAGTAACAGGCGCTCGCTCTGTTACACGGCACTCAGGATTCGACCCGCCAAACTGCCGACCTTCTGATCGACAAGCTCAGCGTCCTAACCCACTGAGCCACCGCGTCCCCACCGTGTATTTCTAGGGCTCCTTAATTACTATGTTTTTTTTTTTAAAGTGACATTTCAGTACGAAGAAAGAAATGGACCTCTTTGCGTGTAGTTGCGCTTTGATTATCTTAGTGTGGTGTGATTTTCCTGGTTTGTTTCTGCAGTTTCTCTGTGGATCGGATTTCCCCCCCTGTTTTTGTCACTGGGAAAAAGTGCACACAGACGGCTCTCGTTTTCCCCTCTGTGAAATACTACAGGCATGTTCAAGGGGGCGGCTTTGTTGAAGTGAGCGGCAATCCAGGGCCTTGATTCTTCTTGGCTGGCCCAGCGGTGTGCGAGGGCTTCGTCTGTTGGCTTTCAAGGAAATAGTTCCTTGAGCAGAAAGCCAGTCAAACGCTGGCGGCTGGAATGACCTGCGGGTTTGGGAGCTCCGAGTCTTCTTGCCCGGAATAAGGTTCCTGAAATCTTTCTGAGTTTTTTTAATTGGCGTTTACTTGGCCTAATTTTCTGTTTTGAAGGTTGCTTGCTGCTGCTTAGTCTATGTGGTTTGCTCCTTTTGCAATCATTCATTCATTCATTCATATATTGATTTGTTCAATTAATGTTTTTATTCGAGTGGTTTCTCTTAAAATAAATTCAATTAAAAGTTTTACAAAAAGCATACAAATTAACCCAAGCTGAGAAGAAGAAAAGAAAGAAAGAAAGAAAGAAAGAA
This sequence comes from Vipera ursinii, assembly GCF_947247035.1. NCBI lineage: Eukaryota > Metazoa > Chordata > Lepidosauria > Squamata > Viperidae > Vipera > Vipera ursinii. The sequence goes on along the minus strand of NC_139529.1, from coordinate 3,193,654 downwards.
AGAAAGAAAGAAGGAAGGAAGGAAGAAAGAAAAAGAAAGAAGGAAGGAAGGAAGGAAGGAAGGGAGGGAGGGAGGGAGGGAGGGAGGGAGGGAGGGAAGGAAGGAAGACAATCTGAAACTAAGGAGAAATTTTCTGACAGTGAGAACAATTAAACAATGGAACAGCTTGCCTTCCGGAGTTGTGAGTGCGCCATCACTGGAGGTTTTCTAGGATAGGCTCCTGCCTTGGGCAGAGGGGTGGACTAGAAGACCTCCAAGGTCCCTTCCAGCTCTATGGTTCTACGTTTCTATGGGTCAGTTTCTCCTCTGGCCTGTTGCCAGCTCAGTATGTCTCTCTGCATTGAAGAAACGAAGAAACTTCCTCTCTTCACTTCCTTAATTTCAGGCTGTAGCTTGGATGGGAGTGAGGCTTTTCTAAGAAATGTGTATTTCTTAAAAAAACACACAACTATTTTTAGTTCAAATATAATGAAAGATAGCATCCACTGCCGGCTGGCCTAACACACATTCTACCTCCAAGTCAGCGTGTTTTCTTTTTATTGGAATACTCTGCAACATGATTCCACTCTTTTCTTTCCGTACTCTGCTTGTACTCTGAAGCCCACCTCTGACATGTCCCTTCAGATTTGCAACGGTCGTCCCCGTTGCCACCGCAACCATCCATCCACCTGGCCACCGGTGGTGGTCCTCTTCTCCTCTTTCTTTCCACCTTCTCCAGCATCTGAGCTTCTCCAGAGAACTGGTCTTCATGCAATATGTCCTTTGAGCTTGGTTCACTTGGGACTCACAGAAATTGTGACAAAGTGACAAAGTTGTGGATTGAACCATCTGCCTCCTAGTGTGTGTGTGTGTGGGGGGCATCATCGTTAGTCCTGGAGACTAAAACATAGGAAGAACGGCTGCAGGAGTTGGGTTAGGCTAGTTTAAAGAAAAGAATGAACAGGGGAGGCATGATAGCAGTATTCTAGTATTTGAGGGGCTGCCACAAGGAAGAGGGGGGTCAAGCTATTCTCCAAAGCACCAGAGGGCAGGACAAGAAACAATGGTTGGAAACTAACCAAGGAAAGAAGCAACCTGGAATTAAGGAGAAACTTCCTAACAGTGAGGACAGTTAACCAGTGGAACAGCTTGCCACCAGAAGATGTGGGTGCTCCATCACTGGAGGTTTTTAAGAAGAGACTGGACAGCCATTTGTCTGAAAGAGTATAGGTTCTCCTGCTTGAGCAGGGGGCTGGACTAGAAGACCTCCAAGGCCCTATTCTATTCTATTCTATTCTATTCTATTCTATTCTATTCTATTCTATTCTATTCTATTCTATTCTGTATCATCATCCTGCTATGAGGATTTCTGCCATTGGCAGAGGGTTGAGTAGATCATTACCAAGGTGCCTTCCTCCTTTGAAGGTGCCTTCCTGACTCAGGAATTCTGGGAGTGGAAGCCCATGAGTCATAAAAGTATTATTTATTTATTTATTTATTTATTTATTTATTTATTTATTTATTTATTTATTTATTTATTTATTTATTTATTTATTTATATTATTGGGACTTATATGCCGCCCTATCTCCCGAAGGACTCAGGGCGGCTAACAACAGTAACATATAATAAATACAGAAGTTAAGATAAAAATAAAATAAAATTAAAGGCCTCTGTAGAACAAATTAAAATTAAAATTAGAATAAATTAAAAGTTAAGAGTTAAAAATTAAAAACATAATTAAAATCCCTGTCAGTCCAGGTCAGCCAGGTGGAAAAGGAGAGTTTTGAGGCTGAGGTTGCCGACCCCTGGTCTAGGGCAGGGATCTTCAAACTTGGCCCTTTTATGACTGGTGGACTTCAACTCCCAGAATTCCTCAGCCAGGCACTCTGGCTGAGGAATTCTGGGAGTTGAAGTCCACAAGTCGTAAAAGGGCCAGGTTTTGATGACCCCCTGGTCTAGGGTCTCCTGTTTGAGCAGGGGTGGGGGGTGGACCAGATGACCTCCAAGGTCCCTCCCGGCTCTATTTTGACTGATCGATCAAGCAAAGCTTCTTTCTTCGCCGGCAGGAACCCCCCCCCCACGAATCTCCCTTCGGATTGGGCAGAGTGGACGGTGGCCAGCAGGTGGCGCTGTTGGCCTACAAATGCCCGCAGGCTTTCTGCTGCAGGTGACTCGAGCCGGGCAAGTCCCGTGTCGCCCCAACGTCGGAATCGGCACCTCCGCTTTCTCCCCCGCGCCCCCTTTGCTCCCCACGCCGGAACTGGCCGTGCCGCAGACAAGCCGGGCGTTTCCTGCCCCTTTTGCACGGCTCTGCACGAATTGGGGCACCGACTTCTTCCCCAGAAGTTTTTTTTTAATTTATTGAAAAGTTTTACAATACATTTTTGAATACAAACCCCCCCTCCCCCTCCCCTCTCCCCAACCCCCCCAACCCTCCCCTCCCCTCCCCCCTCCCCGTATAAAAATACAAAAATACAAACAAACATAATCTAAAATATACACACAACAATAAAACATTAAATTCTATCGCACTTTTAACTCTCAGTAAAATAACTACAAGCTAGTTATACATCATATATATCCGCTACTTATTCGAATGCTAAATGAAACTTTTTAGCGGCGCTCCAGATGTTGCGGCCGGGTGTTGGGCACACCTGCAAGCACCCCAGTCTCCGCCACCTGCTGCCAGGTGCTTCCTAGAAGATTTAGCAGGGGGGGGGCTGCCAAGTGCAACGGCCGGGCCCCCCTCCCTAGAGGCAAAGGAAGGCTGCCTGCAGAAAGTGGTTGGACGAATAAATAGCATCTCCCCGTGGCCTCGGTAAGAAGACCACATCTGGCATCCTGCGTCTGGTTTGGGTCACCACATTACAAAAAAAAAAAAAGATGTTGAGACTTTAGGGGGGGGAAAAAGGGGCAGAGAAGAGCGACTAGGAGGATTAAAGGCCTGGAGACCAAAACACATGAAGAACGGTTGCAGGAATTGGGTACGTCTAGTTTAATGACACGGTGGCTCAGTGGGTTAGGACGCTGAGCTTGTCGATCAGAAGGTTGGCAGTTTGGCGGGTCGAATCCCGAGGGCCGCGTAGCAGAGTGAGCGCCTGTTACTCGTCCCAGCTTCTGCCAACCTAGCAGTTCGAAAGCACGTCAAAATGCAAGTAGAAAAATAGGGACCACTCCGGTGGGAAGGTAACAGCGTTCCGTGCGCCTTTGGCGTCCAGTCATGCCGGCCACATGACCACGGAGACGTCCTCGGACAAGCGCCGGCTCTTCGGCTTTGAAACGGAGATGAGCACCGGCCCCTAGAGTCGGAAACGACTAGCACGCATGTGCGGGGGAACCTTTACCTTTACCTTTTAGTTTAATGAAAAGTAGGACTAGTGGGGGGGACATGATAGCAGTCTTCCAGTATTTGAGGGGCTGCCACAAAGAAGCACCAGAGGGCGGGACAAGAAACGACGGATGGGAACTAATCAAGGAGAGAAGCAACCTGGAATTAAGGAGAAACTTCCTGACAGTGAGGACCATTAGCCAGTGGAACAGAAGTTGCCTCCAGAAGTTGTGGGTGCTCCATCACTGGAGGCTTTCAAGAAGAGACTGGACAGCCACTTGTCTGAGATGGTTTATTTATTTTATTTTATTTTATTTTAGGGCAGAGGTCTCCAACCTTTTGGGCACCAGGGACCGGTTCTGCGGAGAAAGGTTTTTCACGGACCGGAGAATGTGTGGTTTTGTGTGTTGCCTACATCTCACGGACGCAGCTTTGCTTGTTTGTGCGGACCGGTTGCTGACATGCCGCGGCCCAGTACTGGTCCACAGACTGGGGTTAGGGTCTCTTGCTGGAGCAGGGGATTGGACTAGATGACCTCCAATGTCTCATCGCACAATCAGCCAGATATTAAGACTGAATTTGGCAATTATGTCCACTGACCGAGTCCTTTCCAAGCACCCGGGATAGGCAGATCCCGTTGTTTGATGCTGCCAGCTGTTTCAAGTCAAGCTGCCTTTTACAATTAACTGATTGGGATTGTTATTATTATCGGATTTTTATCCCACCTTTTAATAATCTTATTTTGGTCAATTCAAGGCGGCGCACATTACCTAATATTACTCCCTCCTTCCATTTTGCCCACAACAACCCTGTGAGGTGAGTTCCTCTGAGAGAGAACCGGTGGCTTGAAGCCTCCCAGCCAGCTTTCAGGGCCAAAGGAGGCCTCTGCGATAACAGAATAGAATAGAGCTGGAAGGGAGCCTGGAAGATGGCCAGGTTGATTTGATTTTGAGAACTCAGGAGGGGGGTTGGACTAGATGACCTACAAGGTCCCTTCCAACTCTGTTATATTCTATTCTAAATTTTATTCAGATTTTTTTTTAATCCCATTTATATCCCACCCTTCTCCGAAGACTCAGGGCGGCTTACAATCTAAGCACAAATCAATGTGCTTAGCAGTAGCCTTCATTCTATGTATATGCCTGCTTATTAGGGCTTTCACACACACCCCAAGCGGCATTATTACAAAGTCAGCTTATTGCCCCCAACAATCTGGGTCCTCATTTTACCTACCTCGGAAGGATGGAAGGCTAAGTCAACCTTGAGCCTGGTGGGACTCGAACCTGCACTAATTGCAGGCAGCTGGTGTTACTTAAGGAGGCATTAGCCCACTGCTCCACCAAGACTCACCCCTACAACATTCATTCAATCAATCAATCCATCAATCAATGCTATTAATGGTGGCTTCATCTGTATTTTTATTTATTTATCACATTTAGAAACTGCCCTTCTAACTCACAGAGGGAAGACTTCCGTATCACGGGTAGTCCTCTACTTACGACCACAATGGAATCCAACATTTCTGTTGTTCAGGGAAACATTTGTTAAGTGAGTTTTGCCCCCTTTTATGACAGTTGTTAAGTGAATCACTGCAGTTGTTAAGTGAGTCACATGGTCGTTAAGTGAATCATGCTTCCTCCCCTTGACTTTATTTGTCAGAAGGTCGTCAAAGGGGATCATGTGACCCCGGGACACAGCGACCGTCGTAAGTATGAGTCAGTTGCTAAGCGTCCGAATTTTGATCACGTGATCGCGAAGATGCTGCAACGGTCATAAGCGTGAAAAACGTTCACCTTTTTTCAATCCCATTGTAACTTTGAATGGTCACTGTTATAAGTCGAGGACTACCTGTACAGTGGAACCACCTAGAGCGATTGTCAGGGTGCCTTCGGAGCCTCATCCACCAGTAGACCTTGTCGCTCTCTTTTGCTCCCTTTCTTTCCAAACCCGGCTGAATCTTTGGGCCACAAAAGGTGCGGCACATTCGCACCCCTTCTGCACCGAAGGCGGTTTGCCAAGTATGGGAACACCATCCCTTGTGTGTGTGTGTGTGTGTGTGTGTGTGTGTTTGTGTGTAGGGATGGAGAGGGAAGCTGCTGCCAGGAGTTTGCAACCAGTTGCCGCTTCCCGCCGTGCCCCCTCCCCAACCTGCTGGCGTGGAGGCAGCCAGAATAAGGAGGGATGCTTATCCAGGGACCAGGTGGATTAATGTGGGAACGGCATTGATAAGTGGGGGAAGGAGGTTGGGGGGGGGAGGGCAGAAGCTTCTCCTGAAAGCGCCAATCAATGCCGGCCTCCGAGGAGGACCCGGCGCTTCAAAAGAAAAGCTGCCGAGAACAATTGAATGCTTTTAGATCCCAGATGGCAGCTCGGCCTGAAGCGATTATAGAAACGGGCAAGCAGGCAACGCCGCGCATTCAGAAATTCCTCCCCTTCGCTTTGAGAAGTGGGAGATTGGGGCAGGGAGGGGGGAAAGTTAGCAATAGCAAAGCAAGAGGCATGCGGAGAGGTCTGCCTGGCAGGCAGCCCCCCCCTCCGCCCCCACCCCAAATCAAGGCCAGACGGAAAGCCCAAACCCATCACGAAGATCGGCCCAGAGAAGGCAACTAAAACTCGGGGTCTCCAACTGCCCTATCCTGGCCGGGTGGGAAAAGACCAGGCACCTGCAAAGTTGGGGTCCTCTTTAATGGGGTCTTGAGAGGCTGCAGAATCCTGCACGGCCTGAAGTTTGCAAAAAGGAATGCCTGGCAAAGCATCCCAGGGGGGGCGGTGTGGCCCCAAGGGCGCCCCAAGATGGCACTGCCAAACTCAGTGGGGAAATACTCCATGGGCTGGCCTCAGTGCAAAGCAAAACAGCCCCCCTCCGCCCACCCTCCTCCCAGAAATGCAAATGGATCCCCAGGAAGAGAAGGGTGTCCCTGGACTCACATCCATTGGCTGTCAAAGTATTATTATTTTTTTAAAGAAAAGGTCCAGACTTAGATTAGAACACAGTGCCCACTCCTGTCCCAAGGCTTTGCTTAGCAAGAAAAGCCAAGCTTCCACAGTCCTCAACTTACACGAGCCCAGTTAGTGACGGTTCAAAGTTACAATGGCACAGAGAAAAGCGAAAATGCCCACGCTCGGCCACTGACTCATACTTGTGACGGTCACAGCGTCCCGTGACCGTGTGATTCTCCTTTTGCGGCCTTCCGACGAGCAAAGCCCATGGGGGGAAGCCGTGTTAACAACCCTGTGACTAACTGAACAGCTTGCAGCGATTCACTTAACAACCGCGGCGAGAAGGGTCATAGAACGGGGCAAAATTCACTTAACAACCGTCTGGCTCAGCGACGGCAATTTTGGGCTCAATTTGTGGGGGTAGGTCAAGGGTTACTGTACTTCTGATTCTCCTGTTTTTGGAGAAAGCTAAATTGCAGTCCTTTCAGTCCCGGCTGATTGGATTCTAGGGCTGCAATGCACACGTGGAGACGGACACGCAGGTTACTAGGGGTTGAGCCGGTAGTGCTCAAGCTTGGAGCAGGACTCGGACCCCGCGCTGCACCTGGCGGAGGGCAACGGACCCTTTGCAGCTCCCTCTGAAGGGGTGGGAGGTTGTGGGGGATAGAAAGGGCCAGGAAGGCCACCACCACCACAACTTTGAAGTCAGGGGTTGTCCCCGAGGTAGCTTCTCAACGCAGTCCAGCCAGAGGTCCTTCTGCAGAGGTGTCACGGCCAGACCTGCTCCTGACCTGGGCCAGCAGACAGACCCAGGAGGTGGATGCTCTCTCTCAGGTCCTCCACAGCAGGGGTCCTCAACCTGGCCTGAGGAATTCTGGGAGTTGAAGTCCACAAGTCTTAAAGTGGCCAAGGATGGAGACCCCCCACCCCCGCTCCACAGAACGTAGAACAATAGAGTTGGAAGGGACCTTGGAGGTCTTCTTAGTAGTCCAACACCCCAACCCCTGCTCAAGCAGGAGACCCTAACCCATTCCAGATAAATGGCTGTCCGGCCTCTTCTTGAAAACCTCCACTGATGAAGCACCCACAACTTCTGGAGGCAAGGAGTTCCACTGGTTAATGGTCCTCGCTGTTAGGAAGGTTTTCCTTAGTTCCAGGTTGCGTCTCTCCTGGATTAGTTCCCATTGTTTCTCATCTCGCCTTCTGGTACTTTGGAAAAGGGTTTGGCCCCCTCCTCTTTGTAGGAGCCCCTCGAATATTGGAACAGAATGCTATCGTGTCTCCCCTTAGTCCTTCTTTTCACTGGACCAAACCGGTATGTTTGAGCCTCCAGCCCCCTAATCGTTCCTGTTGCTCTTCCTAGAGTCTCAATGTCCTTTTTTTATATATCGTGGTGACCAGAACCGGTTGTCAAATTCCAAGAAGAGGGGAGGAGTAATTCCACAGAACCATAGACTGATAATCCTGGTCTCATCGTGCTGATCTAAAAGGAATAGAATAGAATAGAATAGAATAGAATAGAATTAGAATAGAATAGAATAGAATAGAATAGAATAGAATAAAGAGGAAATAGAACAGAATAGAATAGATTAGAACAGAAATAAAACACAGAATAGAATAGAAATAAAACAGAATAGAATGGAATAGAAATAAAATATAGAATAGAATAGAATAGAAATAAAATACAGAATAGAATAGAAATAAAACAGAATGGAATGGAATGGAATGGAATAGAATAGAATATATATTAATGAATAGAATAGAATAGAATAAAGATGGAATAGAATAGAATAGAATAGAACAGAACAGAATAGAATAGAATAGAATTAAAGAAAATAATAGAATAGAATAAAATAGGATAGAATAGAATAGAATAGATTAGAACAGAAATAAAACAGAATAGAATAGAATAGAATAGAAATAAAATACAGAATAGAATAGAACAGAATAGAATAGAATAAAGATGGAATAGAACAGAATAGAATAGAATAGAATGGAATGGAATGGAATGGAATGGAATGGAATGGAATGGAGCTGGAAGGGACCTTGGAGGTCTTCTAGTCCAGCCCCCTACTCTAGCAGGAGAACCTCCACCGTTTGAGACAAGTGACTGTCCAGTCTCTTCTTGACAATCTCCAGGGATGGAGCGTCCAGAACATCTGGAGCCCAGCTGCTCCGCTGGTTCATTGTCTTCACTGTTAGGCTTTTCAAACTTTTTAGTGGACTTTTCCATATTTGGGGGGGGGGGGGGAGAAAGTCCCGGGAGCGTCGCTCCGGGGGGGGGCGGGGGGGGGAACTGAGGCTGGCCCGAGATGTGATCCTTCCCGGGCGGCGAGGCTTCGATCCGAAAAGCAAACCTTCGCCTGGCGATCCCTCCCCGGCGGCTGGGGGCTCTCCCCTGGGATCCCGCGGCCCTTGGGCGAAGAGGCGGCGCGGGGCCTTCTGCCTGCGAGGGCTCCGTGGAGGGAGGGAGGCTTCCGTGCCCCAACCGCCTCCCCTTCCAGCCCGGGGCCCTCAACCCGCCAGCTGCCCGCACGGTGCGCGCCCGGAGCCCCGGCCCTGCCCGACGGGGAAGCCTCGGGGCTGGAAGGAGGGAGGGCGGGAGGGGAAGGAAGGGAGGGAGGAAGAGGGGAGGAGAGAAGAAAAGGAAGAGAGGAATGGTTGGAAAGAAGGAGAGAAAGAGGAAGGAAGGAAGGAAGGAAGGAAGGAAGGAAGGAAGGAAGGAAGGAAGGAAGGAAGGAAGGAAGGAAGGAAGGAGAAAAACAGGAAAAGGAAGGAGGCAGAAAAGGAAGGAAGGAAGGAAGGAAGGAAGGAAGGAAGGAAGGAGAAAAACAGGAAAAGGAAGGAGGCAGAAAAGGAAGGAAGGAAGGAAGGAAGGAAGGGGGGACGAGAGAAGAAAAGGAAGAGAGGAATGGTTGGAAAGAAGGAGAGAAAGAGGAAGGAAGGAAGGAAGGAAGGAAGGAGAAAAACAGGAAAAGGAAGGAGGCAGAAAAGGAAGGAAGGAAGGAAGGAAGGAAGGAAGGAAGGAAGGAAGGGGGGACGAGAGAAGAAAAGGAAGAGAGGAATGGTTGGAAAGAAGGAGAGAAAGAGGAAAGGAGGAAGGAAGGAAGGAAGGAAGGAAGGAAGGAAGGAAGGAAGGAAGGAAGGAGAAAAACAGGAAAAGGAAGGAGGCAGAAAAGGAAGGAAGGAAGGAAGGAAGGAAGGAAGGAAGGAAGGGGGGACGAGAGAAGAAAAGGAAGAGAGGAATGGTTGGAAAGAAGGAGAGAAAGAGGAAGGAAGGAAGGAAGGAAGGAAGGAAGGAGAAAAACAGGAAAAGGAAGGAGGCAGAAAAGGAAGGAAGGAAGGAAGGAAGGAAGGAAGGAAGGAAGGGGGGACGAGAGAAGAAAAGGAAGAGAGGAATGGTTGGAAAGAAGGAGAGAAAGAGGAAAAGAGGAAGGAAGGAAGGAAGGAAGGCAGGAAGGAAGGAAGGAAGGAAGGAAGGAGAAAAACAGGAAAAGGGAGGAGGCAGAAAAGGAAGGAAGGAAGGAAGGAAGGAAGGGGGGACGAGAGAAGAAAAGGAAGAGAGGAATGGTTGGAAAGAAGGAGAGAAAGAGGAAAGGAGGAAGGAAGGAAGGAAGGAAGGAAGGAAGGAAGGAAGGAAGGAAGGAAGGAGAAAAACAGGAAAAGGAAGGAGGCAGAAAAGGAAGGAAGGAAGGAAGGAAGGAAGGAAGGAAGGAAGGGGGGACGAGAGAAGAAAAGGAAGAGAGGAATGGTTGGAAAGAAGGAGAGAAAGAGGAAAAGAGGAAGGAAGGAAGGAAGGAAGGAAGGAAGGAAGGAAGGAGAAAAACAGGAAAAGGGAGGAGGCAGAAAAGCAAGGAAGGAAGGAAGGGAGAGAAGAGGGAAGGAGAGAAGAAAAAGGAAGGAAGAAAGGAATGCTTGGAAAGAAGGAAGAAAGGAGAGAAACAGGAAAAGAGAGGAAGGAAGGGGGGACGAGAGAAGAAAAGGAAGAGAGAAATGGTTGGAAAGAAGGAGAGAAAGAGGAAAAGAGGAAGGAAGGAAAGAAGGAAGGAAGGAGAGAAGGAGAGAAGGAGAAAACCAGGAAAAGGGAGGAGGCAGAAAAGCAAGGAAGGAAGGAAGGAAGGAAGGACTTCAACTCTGGTTTTCCAAATAGTTGTTGGACAAGCTTGCAAGTTTGGCAGTCCCTCCCCCCCCCTCATCCTTGGAAGGAACAAAAGCATGAGAAATCTGGCTGGGGATTCTGGGAGCTGAAGTCCATCCCGCTTAAAGCTCTCCAAGCTCACCAGGCCCCCCCCCCCCTCTGGAGCAGGCCAGGGCTGCAGATCCCTCGCTGGGTGACCTTGGACAGTCCCTCCTCCCCAGGCGCAAGGTGGGGGGGGGAGGCTGGAGGGGGGGGTGTTGGAAAGGGATCCTGTGGTGGGATCTCTCCCATCTCCAGAGGCTTGACCTGGTCTTGTGGTGGCCGCGCGGACAGCTGTTGACAGTCCTTATCAGGTCCTGCAGCAGCTGAGCGGCCTTATTTTTAAGACAATGAAGGTCAGAGGGGACGAGGGACTTGGGTCGATGCCACTCAAACAGCCCTCTTGCTGTTTCTTTTTTTTTTTCCCCTCTTTTTTCGGATGTTCCTGCTTGGCTTTCTGCTTTCCAGAGGCAGGGAAAGAGAGAGAGAGGCTTCCTCGCAGGACAGGGTGCCTGGGGGTGCAAGGCGTCCTCGTGGACTTGGGGGGGAATGCTGGTAGCTGCAAAGGAGAAGAACGCGAGCCTCTTCTTTTGGGGTGGTGGTGGTGGTGCAATTTGGGGAAACAGCCCAGCTTCACAGAGGAGCGGCGGCGACCATTGTTGAACTGCACTCCAGGATGGTTGTGAGAAAAACTGGAATGCGGGGAGGGCCTTGCCTTATGTGCCTCGCCGAGGTGTGGCATCCCAAATGCAAGTCGCAACTGAGCAGCTGAAGCCTCCACCATGTGATGTGCGCAAAGGGGGACGACACAACAGAGGCCTCTTGGGTGGGGGGGTGCCAAAACTTTGAAATTAGGGTCGACAGCCTGCAGTTTTAAACCCCCTCCCCTTTTATGGCTGTCACACCTGAGCCAGAGCCCGGATTCAGTTGCAAGGTTGCAGCTGTGATCTTGACTTTTTTCCGGGAAGTCTCCCCGGGGACACCCCTTATCCCAAAAGGAAATTGGAACAGAAATGGAACGGAGACTGAAAGTGATACAATACTGAATGTAATTCCCACGCTGACTGGGGAATTCTGGGAGCTGAGGCGGAGATCCTAGAAAGAGTGCAGAGAAGAGCAACAAAGATGATCAGGGGACTGGAGGCTAAAAGACACAAAGAACGGTTGCTGGAATTGGGTCTGTCTCATTTAACGAAGAGAAGGACGAGGGGTGGGGACATGATAGCAGCGTTCCAGTATCACAGGGGTTGCCCCAAAGAAGAGGGAGTCAAGCTATTCTCCAAAGCACCTGAAGGCAGGACAAGAAGCAACAGATGGAAACTCGTCAAGGAGAGAAGCAACCTGGAACTAAGGAGAAACTTCCTGACAGTGAGAACAATTAACCATTGGAACCACCTGCCTCCAGAAGCTGTGAATGCTCCAACACTGGAAGTTTATAAGAGGAGACTGGACAGCCATTTGCCTGAAATGGTATAGGGTTTCCTGCCTGAGAAAGGGGTTGGACTAGATGACCTCCAAAGTCCCTTCCAACTTTCTTCTTCTTCTTCTTCTTCTTCTTCTTCTTCTTCTTCTTCTTCTTCTTCTTCTTCTTCTTCTTCTTCTTCTTCTTCTTCATTATTATTATTATTATTAATAATAATAATAATAATAATAATAATAATAATAATAATAATAATATATTTATTTATTATTATTATTATGGCACCTGAAGGCAGAACAAGAAGCAATGGATGGAAACTAATCAAGGAGAGAAGCAACCTGGAACTAAGGAGAAACTTCCTGACAGGGAGGACAATTAACCATTGGAACAGTTTGCCTTCAGATGTTCTGGGAGCTTCATCACTGGAGGCTTTCAAGAAGAGACTGGACTGCCATCTGTCAGAAATGGTGTAGGGTCTTGAGCAGGGGGTTGGACTAGAAGACCTCCAAGGTCCCTTCCAGCTCTGTTATTCTCTTATACCTTATCTTTAAGTTTGAAAAACACGGCACCAGGATGTCCTGGCAGAATTTATCTAGTTTTAATGGAGGGTTTTGCCCTTTTTTTTTTGAAGCAAATTCTGAAGCCCTCTTCCATCTTCCACCCAAGATACTTGATTTTGGGGTCCTAGTTTTTAGGCTCTTATCGCGCAACCACACGTCAAAGGATCAGGTCTTCCCCATCTGCTTCCCTCCAGATGTGTGTGAGACACGGCACAGCCCATCATGGCTGCGGATGATGGTACTGAAGCCCGGTGTTTTTTTTAAGTCTCAGCTGGTGGGGTTGGAAGGACTCTTCTGGGACTTGTTCTTTGATTCTGAAGAATTTGCCTGTTTGTAAAACAACAGTGTCCTTTAAATACCTTGGGCCAAGATGGCTTGATAAATATACAAAACCAACCGTTATGGAAAAAATCCACCCCCCAATGTCTTCTTGGGAACTTTCCCTTCAGTTCCAGAGAGGGAGGGAGATCTCTCCCCCCAAATCCCCACTTCAAAGTTGGCCACAGCTGGAATTGCTGGTTGCAGCTGGACCAGAGGACCAGCTGCTGCTGAGCTTTGAGGTGGATCTTGCAGTTCCTGGCTTTGGCCAGCAGAGGCACTCCAGGAAAGGCAACAGGCCTCTTTAAGCATACTTCCAGTGCTGGGATACAGCCAGTTCACACTACTTCGGCAGAACCGGTAGCTAATTTTTTGTTGCCCATGCCCAGAACGGACTTCCAGAAGCGGCATCCACACAGAGGACCGGTTGCTCACATATTTGAATCCCATCACTGGTCACTTCTCTATATCCACCATCACCTGAGCACATTCTTTCGCCATGTGCCACGGCTACAGGGTCATGGAAATATTTTTCCCATGGGATGAGCACCTGTCAAAGATTTTTTTTTAAAAAAAATAGTTTTATTCATTCATAACGTAAAATGTGAACATACAAAAGCAAATACAAAACATACAAAAGCCTTGGTGGAGCAGTGGGCTAATGCCTCCTTAAGTAACACCAGCTGCCTGCAATTAGTGCAGGTTGGAGTCCCACCAGGCTCAAGGTTGACTCAGCCTTCCATCCTTCCCAGGTAGGTAAAATGAGGACCCAGATTGTTGGGGGCAATAAGCTGACTTTGTAATAATGCCGCTTGGGGTGTGTGTGAAAGCCCTAATAAGCAGGCATATACATAGAATGAAGGCTACTGCTAAGTTTGTAAGCCGCCCTGAGTCTTCGGAGAAGGGCGGGATATAAATGGAATTAAAATAAATAAATAAATAAATAAATAAATAAATAAATAAATAAATAAATAGTAGGGGACAACAGTAGAAAAAGGGAAAACAAAAAAGGTGTGAAAAAAAGGAGGGGAAGAAACAAAAGGCATTGACTTCCAACTCTCTCTGTTGCATTAAAATCAGACATTAAAATGAAATCTCAACTTTATACATTTCTGTAGTAGTATGTGCTAGCCATGTCTGTACGCATCTATCCGAGTTTCTCAACTACAGTCAACCATGACCTCTGAAGTACCTTCCACCGTTTTGATTCTATGGCTGCCACTATTGGCAGTCCCCAAGTTACAACCATTCCTTTAGTGACTGTTTATGGCACTTACTAGTGGCATTTGCCCTTAACGACATCACAGCAAGATGTGATCAAAATTTGGGCACTTAGCAACCGCCCGAAGGGTTGCAACAGCAACGTGCTCACGTGGTCGCCATTTGCGACCTTTAGTCAACGGGGGAAACCGCACTCGCCTGAGGAACGTGTGATCCGCTTAACAGCTGCAGATGGTCCGCTTAACAGATCATAAAATCAGTCCTAACTCACTTAATGACCACCTTGCTTAGCAACGGAAATTCTTTTTCCCAATTGTGGTTGTCAGTCAAAGCCAACCTGTATTTCTCCAGCCGCTGACGGCTGAACATTCAAAAGGGAGGAAATGGTCTTCTACTGGTTTGTCTAGTTCTCTTGGACTATATTTCTAAAATTATCTTATTTACAAAAAAGAAGAAGAAATGAGTAATTAAAACCCAAACGGGAAGAGTCTGGAATAGCTGTTGCTTACTCAGAGACTGTTCCATTAGCCTCACACAGCTTTATACGGTATCTTTCCATATCATTTTGTCCAACTTTAGAAGAATGAAGAAAAGGACAATTAAAGTAGTATCATAGAATAGAACATAATGCAGGTAATCCTCGACTTAGCACAGTTCATTTAGTGACTGTTCAAAGTTGCAACAGCACTGGAATAGAGGGACCTGTTTTTCAGACTTACGACCTTTGCGGCCTCCCCATGATCAGGTGATCCAAATTCAGAAGCTTGGCAACTGATTCATACTTATAACCGTGGACCTGATCCCCTTTTGTGACCATTAGAGAAGCAAAATCAGTGGGGAAGCCAGATTCACTTAACGACTGGGTTATTAACTTAAAAGTTGTCGTGATTCAATTAGCCACTTCAGCAAGAAAGGTCGTAAAATGGGGCCAAAACTCACTTAACAAATGTCTCACTTAACAGCATAAATTTTGGGCTCAATTGTGGTCATAAGTCAAGGACTACCTGTAGTCTATTAAATGTATATCAAATGTTTCACCTTGTTCTTGATCTACCCGCATTTTACACCCTGTGTCTGCATTTGTGTGTTTTGGTTTACTTTTCCTTCCCCCACGGTTGTTTTGTTAGTTGCGAAGTCGTGTCCGACCCATCGCGACCCCATGGACAACATTCCTCCAGGCCTTCCTGTCCTCTACCATCTTCTGGAGTCCATCTAAGCTCACGCCTCCTGCTTCAGTGACTCCATCCAGCCACCTCATTCTTTGTCATCCCATTCTTCTCTCGCCCTCAACCTTTCCCAGCATTAGGCTCCTCTCCAGTGAGTCCTTCCTTCTCCTTAGGTGGCCAAAGGATTTGAGTTTCGACTTCAGGATCTGGCCTTCTAAAGAGCAGTCAGGGTTGATCTCCTTTAGGACTGACCGGTTTGATCGCCTTGAGGTCCAAGGGACTCGCAGGAGTCTTTTCCAGCACCATAGTTCAAAGGCTTCAATTCTTTGGCGCTCAGCCTTTCTTATGGTCCAACTTTCACTGCCATACATTGCAACTGGGAAGACCACAGCCTTGACTATACGCACTTTTGTTGACAGGGTGATGTCTCTGCTTTTTAGTGTGCTGTCTAGATTTGCCATGGCTTTCCTCCCCAGGAGCAAGCGTCTTTTAATTTCTTGGCTACAGTCCCCATCTGCATTGGGCAGCACGGTGGGCAGCCCCAATTCATCACAATCTGTATTTGCAGGGAAAAAGCATGTTTTGGTTCCTGTTTTCTGATTGGCCAAGCTTTCCTGAATTCTTTCATTGTTAGCCATTTACCTTTCTTTGCCTGTTTGACTTGTAATTCTTGCAGATTCAGACTTGGCTCTCCTGGAACTTTCAATAAAGCAAAAGAGCAGAAAATCCTGTCTTTCATTTTATTAACAGGAAAGAGACCACAAGGGTCAGAACTTGAACACAGGACTCACTGAGTCCAATTTGCCAGGTGGTTTGCCCCAGAAAGCTGGGCTCATCTTGCAAGATCCATTCAACTTCTAGAAAGCAGAGGGACAGGGCCTTTTCAGTGGTAACCCCCCACTCCTGGAGTGTGATTGCATGGTTTTCAAAATGTGATTTAGAATAGAATAGAATAGAATAGAATAGAATAGAATAGAATAGAATAGAATAGAATAGAATAGAATAGAATAGAATAGAATAGAAGCTGGAAGGGACCTTGGAGGTCTTCTAGTCCAGCCCCCTGCTCAAGCAGGAGAACCTATACCATCTCAAATGTGTTATGGGGCAAAACCTTTGCATGTTTTTGTTCCATCGTTTACAATTTGAACTGTACCTGTTTTTCCCCTGTTCTAAACTGTGATTACCTTTGTTTTTTTAAAAAGATAAGTTCAAATATGCGCAGGCCAGCAATTCACCTGAGTTTTCTTGCACGGATGGATGGACACAAATTCTTTAAATAAATGAATAATTTGTTAGCTGCGAAGTCTATTCTATTCTATTCTTCTATTCTATTCTATTCTATTCTATTCTATTCTATTCTATTCTATTCTTCTATTCTATTCTATTCTATTCTATTCTATTCTATTCTATTCTATTCTATTCTATTCTTCTATTCTATTCTATTCTATTCTATTCTATTCTATTCTATTCTATTCTATTCTATTCTTCTATTCTATTCTATTCTATTCTATTCTATTCTATTCTATTCTATTCTATTCTATTCTATTCTTCTATTCTATTCTATTTTCTATTCTATTCTATTCTATTCTATTCTATTCTATTCTATTCTATTCTATTCTATTCTATTCTATTCTATTCTATTCTATTCTATTATTCTATTCCTATTCCTATTCTATTCTATTCTATTCTATTCTATTCTATTCTATTCTATTCTATTCTATTCTATTCTATTCTATTCTATTCTATTCTATTCTTCTATTCTACTCTACTCTACTCTACTCTACTCTACTCTACTCTACTCTACTCTACTCTACTCTACTCTATTCTATTCTATTCTATTCTATTCTATTCTATTCTATTCTAATTTCCCTATTCTGTTCTGTTCTGTTCTGTTCTGTTCTACTCTACTCTACTCTACTCTACTCCGTTGCAATCCAGCAATTTAAAGATGGCTAATTTCTTACCTTGACAGACACACAAAGCTGTCCGGTGGAAAAGAGGCTTTAAAACACCACCCCCCCCAAAATGAGGTCACAGCTTCAGAAGATGGATGAGTGGATGGATGAGTCAAACACAAAAAGTGGTTTTCACCACATAAAGAAATACTGTACCATCAACTCACCCAGTGGGTAGGATCGGCCCCAACGCCAGCAAAGGACAACATGAAACAATTTTGGTGTGTGTGGCGTGAACGCAGCTGCTTGGTCCTGCACAATCCTGGTTAAGCGTGTTGGGCAAAGAAGCCCATGGTCAATTGGGGTTTATTTTTCGTCTTCTCCGAGAGAGGGAACTGAGGTTGACATATTTTCCCCAATAAAAACTATCAAAGCCACCGCAAGCATTTTTTTTCTTTCTTTCTTTCACTGTGTTATGAATTTGTGGGTTAATCACGATGGCGGACCCAACCCTCAAGCCTCAATCCAGGATGGGGTGAGCTCAGCCATAACATGGGAGCCCTCCGGCCCTTTAATCTGTGATGGGGAAGGTTAAAAGCAGTTGTGCCCCGCCCCCCCACCCCAAATGCCTCAGGAAGAAGTTGGGATCCTGAAAAAACTCAGAGAGGTTAATTCACAGCATGGGGTGGGGATGGGGTCGGGGTGTAAGGAGAATCTATGTAAAAGAGAAAGTCCTTCATTGCTTCAAGCTTCCTAAGTGGATCACAAGAGCAAATTTTGCTTTATGCAGAAGATCCGAGGATGTTTTCCAATGTGGGCAACTCTTTAACACACTGCAACAACCAGATTTTATTTTTCTGCACTAAGGCTCAAGAAACACGTTTCTAGAAGGCAGCTGGAGAGGGTTAGAGGGCCAGGAAGAAGGTTCCACTCCCACCTCATTGTGTTCAGCTTTCTGATTTACTTAATCTCGTGTGTTCGTTTTAATATTTAAAATCTTAACGGTTTTGTACTCTCTTATGATAGGGACACGGTGGCTCAGTGGGTTAGGACGCTGAGCTTGTCGATCAGAAGGTCGGCAGTTTGGCGGGTGGAATCCCGAGTGCCGCGTAGCAGAGTGAGCGCCTGTTACTCGTCCCAGCTTCTGCCAACCTAGCAGTTCAAAAGCACGTAAAAACGCAAGTAGAAAAATAGGGACCGCTACGGTGGGAAGGTAACAGCGTTCCGTGCGCCTTTGGCATCTAGTCATGCCGGCCACACAACCATGGAGACATCCTTGGACAAGCGCTGGCTCTTTGGCTTTGAAACGGAGATGAGCACCGGCCCCTAGAGTTGGAAACGACTAGCACGCATGTGCGGGGGAACCTTTACCTTTACCTTTACTCTCTTATGAGCCGCCCGCAGTTGCTTGGCAGGGAGATGGGCAAGCATATCAGTTTAATAAACAAACAGGCACGTAAGTTAAGAAATGACCTCGTCCTCAGCCCGTGAGCCTTCGATCTTCACAACCCCACAGTGATCAGTTTCTCAAGAAGCTAAAACCGGGGTGAACACTGCTCATGTAGCAGAGACTTCAGGCGGCAATTGACCATCCCACCCACTCAGTCTTTGCAGGCGATTCTCGTAATTCTGGGTTGGGAAGCTGGACAAATGACCCTGAGGGAGACAGCCATGAACCGCTTCTGTAGGGTTGGCCAAGAGGTTGACTTCTCCAAGAAGGTCCAAGGAGCTGCCCTTAATGTGAGGGGAGAACCTGCCTTAGGCAGGAAAGCCATCTGGCTGACTGTGGGCCAATCACTAGGAGACGGCGAGTTCTAGTCCTGCCTTAGGCAGGAAAGCCGGCTGGGTGCCAATCATTAGGAGGCTGCGGGTTCTAAAGGCAAAGGTTTCCCCTGCCCAGTTGCCTCCGATTCTGGGACCGGTGCCCCTCTCTGTCTCTTAGCCGAGGGAGGCAGTGTTTCCCGAAGACCCTTTCCAGGTTCATGTGGCCAACATGACTATACACCGAGGCACATGGAACACGGTTATCTTCCCGCCAAAGGGATACTCATTTATCTACTGGCATTCGTATGCTTTCAGAAAGTGACAGAGTGACAGAGTTGGAAGGGATCTTGGAGGTCTTCTAGTCCACCCCCCCCCCCGCTTAAGCAGGAGACCTTATACAATTTGGCACAAGTGGCTGTCCAGCCTCTTCTTAAAAACCTCTAGTGTTGGAGCATTCACCACTTCTGGAGGCAGGTGGTTCCACTGGTTAGTTGTTCTAACTGTCGGGAAGTTTCTCCTTAGTTCTAGGTTGCTTCTCTCCTTGGTTAGTTTCCATCCGTTGCTTCTCGGCCTGCCTTCAGGCGCTTTGGAGAATTGCTTGACTCCCTCTTCTTTGGGGCAGCCCCTCAAATACAGGAAGACGGCTATCCTGTCCCCCCTTAATCCATCTTTTCTGTAGACTAGACAAACCCAAATCCTGCCACTGTTTCCAATTGCTTAGGTGGGCAGGAGCTGGGGCAAGCTTTAACCACTGAGCCCCCGCACCCCCCTGTGAGTTCTGGTCCTGCCTTAACCACCAAAAGGGTCTGGGTGGCTTTGGGCCAGTTCCCCCCTCTCTCTCTCAGCCCGACCCCCCCCTCACAGTGTTATTGTAGTTGTGGGGAAAAGAGCAGGAGGAAGATTCCTTGGGTCTGTCCGCCACCTTGAGTCACTTGTGAAATTAATAAAGGCAGGATACAAATAAACAAAATAACGTTTGTGTCGGCAGGCAGGGAACGCCTCCCCCCTTCTCGTGGAAGTGGGGAGCAGGCCTGCCCCAAGGAGGGAAGGGACGGGAGTCTTGGCGCGCTCCCTCTCCCCCCAGGGAGGCATCCAGAGGAGCAAAGCAGCTCGTGGGGCACCCTCGGCCTTGGCTGCGCTGGGCCCCGTGTCGCAACGACGCTCCTGCCTGCAACTTTTCCAGCTCCAGGGCGCCAGAAGGAGATAAAGAATCAGGGCGGGATAGCCGGGCAAGTTCGAACACCCCGCTGAGTGGCGGCTGCCAGCACCGAGCGTGAGAAAATACCAGACGGAGCAGCTCACAGATGTACGGAGCTGAGGGAGGTTGCATGGCAAAGCCGGGGTGGGGGTCAAAGGGGCCGCTGCTCCCCTCCTTTTGGTGTGCATCATCCAGGTTCAAGGCCGGTGTGTCAGCAGCCCCTCTCCCCAAAGGGTCAAGGCCAGACCCATTTCTCCTTTTCCGGAATCCCCTCCGTATGACACCCACTCAGCAAACCGAGGGGGCCAAGGACGCGAAGCAGAGGGAGTTGCAGGGCTGGGCCAAGAGGTCAAGACAGAGGCCACTGCTGTGCGCTCAAAAGCCCCGCAAGTTCTCGCAAGCACCATGTTGCGCCTGCCATCTTGACATTTTTGACAGCCTCTCAGGGATGCCCCAAAGCAAGGCTCCGGAGCAGCCCCAGGAAAAGTTGGCTTCGGGGATCTCCTGCCTGAAGGAAAGGAAACGCACGGCTGGAAAAGAGGGCTAAAGATAAAGCCGTTTTGCATAACATCTGCACAGGATCGAAATCCCGGCTGCCGTTTCCAAGGTGGGGGGTGGGGGGACAAACTGGGTTGCCGGGTGGCACGCCAAAGGCAGCTCCCCGAGAAGCCGGTGGAGCCAAAGACAAGAATTACCTTTGATCTCATTAAATTTAATTTTCAATTGAGTTGCAATTATGCTGCCTTCATTAAATGCATTTACTGTAATACCATGCCGCCTCCTGTAATTTGCCCTTTTCTTCTGGAAGCGTGTTCAAAATGACAATTTGCTGGCAAGTTGGGGTGGGGGGGGGGCAGGAGCCTCAGGAGATGAAGAGATGAAGAGGCAGAGCAGCTTCCAGCTTGGGTTGTCTGTTGGCCCCCTCCCCTTCATAAGGATGGACCCTCTTCTGCAAATGGGCACAAGAATATCAAGCTGTCCGAGCTTGACCTCTAGCTTGGGTCAAATTTATGGTTTAGTACAGACTGGACAGCCCTCGGTGGAGGGGGTGTTTAATTTGATTAAGGCTGATTGTACCATCTGGTGCAATAATTGTATTTTGTTGATCCCACATTAGGATTTAGGATGGCATGCATGTTGCTCGTGTTCAAATGGGCAAAAATCTCGCATCTCTGGGCATCCTGGCTTTATCTGCCCTCCTGTGGGGAGAGCTTGGGGGAAAAACTGGGAGGAAATCCAAATTATTCTCTCTCACCTCCAGGAAGTCTCAGTTGCAACTCCGGCGGACGTGAAGAGTTTAAGCAAGGTTTGGCCTAGTTCAGGGGTAGGCAACCTTGGCTCTTTTATGACTCGTGAACTTCAACTCCCAGAATTCCTGAGCCAGCCAGGCTGGCTCAGGAATTCTGGGAGTTGAAGTTCACGAGTCACAAAAGAGCCAAGGTTGCCTACCCCTGGCCTAGTTAGTCCAGGGATAGTAGACCACCAGGGGATCCCAGATTGGACTTGGAGCTAGGAAAAAATACCCTGGGAGCAGGCAGTAGCAAACTACCGTACTTTTGCAGTGTAGCCAACAAAGCTTCACGATTTATGGCAAACCACTCTGGGATTTTTAATTGGGAGAGGTGTATACATGCTTTAAACCAACAAATACATAAAATGAATTCACCCTGCAGGTACTTTTAGCTCTACCTGGGCTTATCTGTCTAGAATGATGCAAGCGGATGACATGTTTAATTTAATTTAATTTAATTTAATAATAAAAAAGGACATGTTCCATTCGCATCTTTCTTTTTCTTTTGGAAAAGAGCAGGTGAGCATCCAATGTGCTTTTGAGGGCATGTCTGGACAAAAAAAAATTCCTTTGATTGAGGAGATCCCCATAACGTCTTCTTGAGAAAAAAAAAGGGCAAAATATTTGAGTGAGGCCCAAAATGCTGGGAAAAAAAGACAATGATGGTCTTCTCTTCTCTTCTCTTCTCTTCTCTTCTCTTCTCTTCTCTTCTCTTCTCTTCTCTTCTCTTCTCTTCTCTTCTCTTCTCTTCTCTTCACTTCTCTTCTCTTCTCTTCCCTTCCCTTCCCTTCCCTTCCCTTCCCTTCCCTTCCCTTCCCTTCTCTTTCAGACAAATAGCTAGAATAGAATAGAATAGAATAGAATAGAATAGAATAGAATAGAATAGAATAGAATAGAATAGAATAGAGTTGGAAGGGACCTTGGAGGTCTTCTAGTCCAGCCCCCTGATCAACCAGGAGATCCTATACCATCTCAGACAAGTGACTGTTCAGCCTCTTCTTAAAAATCTCCAGTGATGGAGCTCCCGTGATTTCTGGTGGCAAGCTGTTCCAACTGGTTGATTGTCCTCACTGTCAGGAAGTTTCTCCTTAATTCCAGGTTGCTTCTCTCTTTGGTCTGCTTCCAACCATTGTTTCTTGTTTTGCCCGCTGGTGCTTTGCAGAATAATTTGACCCCCTCTTCTTGGTGGCAGCCACTCAAATAGTGGAACACTGCTATCTTGTCTCCCCTATTTCCTCTTTTCTTTAGACAGGCCAAACCCAAGTCCTGCAGCCATTCTTCGTATGTTTTGGTCTCCAGGCCTTTGATCGTCTTAGTTGCTCTTCTCTGAATTTTTTCCAAACTCTCAACATCTTTTTTGTGATAGGGTGACCAAAACTGGCTGCAGTATTCCAGGTGTGGCCTCACTAGCGTTTTATCAAGCGGGACTAATACCTCGCATGAGCTTGATTCTGTGACTCTGTTAATGCAACCCAGGATTGTATTAGCTTTTTTGGCTGCTGCAGCACACTGCTAGCTCAGACTTTTCTTAAAAATCTCCAGTGATGGAGCGACCACGATTTCTGAAGGCAAGCTGTTCCACCGGTTAGGAAGTTTCTCCTTAATTCCAGGTTGCTTCTCTCTTTAATTAGTTTCCATCTTGTTATGTCCTGGGTTCTGGTGAGCAGGAATGAAGACACACAGCTGAGTGTAGAGAAACTCATTCTTTATTTCTTGATGGTGCTGTACTTGAGCTTGGGCTGCTTCCAGCCCCAATATATAGCCAGGCCCTATGGTAGCAGCCAATAGGATTGAACCCGTGCTTGCCACCAGAGGCTGACCAATTGCAGGCCCGGAGACGGCCTGTCTGGGTTGCTGGAGAGCCGTTAGCTCTTCAGCAACATACGTGGTGTGGTACCCAAAAGCCCAGTACATAACACATCTGTTGTTTCTTGTCCTGCCCTCTGGTGCTTTGGAAAATAAGTTGACCCCCTCCTCTTCTTTGTGTCAGCCCCTCAAATATTGGAACACTGCTATCCTGTCCCCCCCCCCCCAGTCCTTCTTTTCTCTAGACTGGCCAAACCCAAATCCTGCAAGTGTTCTTCATATGTTTTTGTCTCCGGGCAAAGGGAAAAAAGAAAGGCGTGGCGCTGATTTCCAACTCTCTTTGGTGCAGCAAAGTACGATAATAACATCAAACCTCAACTTTTTACTTTTACACAGTAGGATAAACTAGCCATTTCGATAGCAACAATCCTATCTAATCGGTAAACCACAGCATCAAAGTTTCATTTTTTCCCTCCACCCCACGCACAAAGTCCAGAAGCGGTTTCCAGGTAGACAAAAAAAAAAAAGCAATTGTGTTTTTTTCCCCCTTTAATCAAAGCCGTCATTTTAGTCATCTCTGCTAACTCTATCAACTCCCATCCTACGTTTTTCTCGAAGGCTTCTTTGATTAGGAGTTCAAACAGATCTCCTTGCTGCGGCAGGTTTATTGGGCCTCACAAAGGCATCCCCCACCTGTAGCTTTTGAATACCCCACCCCACCCCCGTGGAGCAGCGGGGCTGAGTGTTTTGATTCTGAATCCATAAAGGCGGCAAAAGGGTCTCTTCCCCGATCGGGCAGCATCCGGATCGCGCTGAAATACTTGTTTCTGGAACCTGCCCGGTGCCAAGTCGCCGTTACGTGAGCCTCTTTTGTCTGCTACGGTTGAGAACACGGGGAACGGCCTTGCCCAGACATGTCCCTGGCAGATCCAGGCTGCCCGCTCCTGTGCAAAAAAAAAAAAAAGGGGGGGGGGATTTTATCTCGTGCCTGAAAGGAGAGAAGTGCAAAACAGCCAACGGGCCTCTCCTTTTTCAGACCCTTGTTCTGCACACTCCACCGCACCCCGATGCTCCAAGGACATTTGGTTTTCTGTGCTTTTTGAATGCCAGTGTCAACCACGTTGCTCCTGCCAAAGACGGATATTCTGGGGAGGGGCATTTCGGAGGAGGGGGGGCCAGGCAGCCCAAGTACCATCCAGGTCCCTTTCAAGCCTCATCTGCTGCAAGCACTAGGCGAGGGACAAACAACTCAGGCCTGGGGTGCCTCTGCCCAAATTGGCTGCAGCCTGCTCTTGGAGAGGACCCCAGTCTTAGCAGGACCCCAGCTTTGGGGTGGGGGAGGGGTCTGGCCAAGACCTCCCTCTTCTCTCCTCCCCTCCCAAGAAGTGCGAGATTCACCCACAGGATGTTGGATCAGCTGGAGATGCGGCTTCCCCCTTTGCGTGACACCGCCCAAGTTCAGAGAAGAGCAGCTAAGATGATCCAAGGCCTGGAGACCGAGACATAGGGAGAACGGCTGCGGGACTTAGCTCTGGCTAGTCTAAAGAAAAGAAGAAATAGGGGAGACAGGTTAACTGTGTCCAGTATCTGAGGGGCTGTCTCAAACAAGAGGGGGTCAAACTATTCTCCAAAGCACCAGAGGGAAAGACGAGAAACAACGGTTGGAAACTGACCCAAGAGAGAAGCAGCCTGGAATTGAGGAGAAACTTCCTGACAGTGAGGACAATTAACCAGTGGAACTGCTTGCCACCAGAAATCGTGGGTGCTGCATCACTGGAGGTGTATTAACAAGAGACTGGACAGTCACTTGTCTGAAATGGTATAGGTTCTCCTGCTTGAGCAGGGGCTGGACTAGAAGACCTCCAAGGTCCCTTCCAGATTCTATTCCTATTCCTATTCCTATTCTATTCCATATTCCATATTCCATATTCCATATTCCATATTCCATATTCCATATTCCATATTCCATATTCCATATTCCATTTCATATTTCATATTTCATATTTCATATTTCTATTCTATTCTATTCTATTCTATTCTATTTTCTATTCTATTCTATTCTATTCTATTCTATTCTATTCTATTCTATTCTATTCTATTCTATTCTATTCTATTCTATTCTATTCTATTCTATTCTAGACAGAGGGAGGGGGCTATGGCAAAACCGGCTTTTGCCCAGGCATCTCATTCCAGAGAATTTCTTGGGCCCCCCACCCCGTAAGTTGAAAGCCAGAGCGATTGCAGTTGCAACCCATCCTTTCGTCAGCAAGCCAGGCGGCCTTTTTGCTCTGGCATCATCCTGGCTGGCAGAGGGGGCTAAGCTCCTCCAAAGCCTGAAACGATCAGAGTGCAGTTTGGAGATAGACGCGCCCACCCCCCTTACAGGAGCAAACCTGTCCCCACAATTGGAGGGGCTTTTCAGGGGACCCCCAGCCTGAGATGCTGTCTGGGCTGGGACAAGCCCTGTCGGCACCTGTCGCTTCGTCAGAGGAGAACAGCCCCTTTCTGGCAGGCAGCTGTCACAGGATCTGGCCCACCTGCAAGAGCACAGCACCTGGGTAGGTTGGTGCCACGAGGCCCAACCCCTGCAGGGGACGAGGAAGGAAGGAAGGACAGAAGAAGGAAAGAAGGAAGGAAGGAAGGAAGGAAGGAAGGAAGGAAGGAAGGAAGGAAGGAAGGAAGAAAAAGAAGGAAGGGTGGAAAGAAGGAAGGAAGGAGAGGAAGAAAGGGATGGAAAGAAGGAAGAAGGAAGAAGGAAGGAAGGAAGGAAGGAAGGAAGAAAGAAAGAAAGAAAGAAGAAGGAAGGAAGAAGAAAAGAAGGAAGGAAGGGTAGAAATAAGGAAAGAAAGGAAGGAAGAAAGAAAGAAAGAAAGAAAGAAAGAAAGAAAGAAAGAAAGAAAGAAAGAAAGAAAGAAAGAAAGAAAGAAAAGGAAGGAAGGAATGGAAAGAAAGAAAGAAAGAAGGAAGGAAGGAAGGGATGGAAAGAAAGAAGGAAGGAAGGAAAGAAAGGAAGGAAGAAAGAAAGGAAGGAGGGAGAAGGGAAGGGAAGGAAGGAAGGAAGGAAAGAAGGAAGGAAGGAAGGAAGGAAGGAAGGAAGGAAGGAAAGAAGGAAGGAAGGAAGGAAGGCAGGAAGGAAGGAAGGAGGAAGGGCCACTGCACCAGGCGGCCGGACTGCCTCGCGAGGGACTCGTGCCGGCGTCCAGACTCCAAACAGACCTGCTCGGCAGCCTCTCGCCCGGCGTCCTCCCCACCTGCTCCCCTGCCCTCCCCGGCTGCCACGGCGGGTGTGTCTCTGCCTGCAGGCCACAAGAGCAGGCTGGCTGTGGGCCAGGCCAGGCGAGGGATCGAAACCTTCTGCCTGCGGCCACAACAAGCACAGGAGGCCTCCAGACCCTCCAAAAGGCCACCTTGGATCCGGCACCAGCGGGGGTGGGGTGGGGCTAAATGGAGCCCAGGGTTGCCCAGCGCTGGAATTTGGATCGTGTGGATGCTGCCCTGGAAAGGGCTGGTCCTAAGTCGCTTTTTTCGATGCCCTTGCCACTTCCAACTGAAAAAATTGTTGTAAGTCAAGGACTAGCTGTACACGCAGTCCTCTGCTTATGACCGCAGTTGAGCCCAACATTTACGTCGCTAAGTGAGACATTTGTTAAGCGGGTTTTGCCCCACTTTATGATGAATCCCCGCAGTTGTTAAATTAGGAACGTGGTGGTTCAATGAATCTGGCTTCTTCCCTGTTGACTTTCCTGGTCAGAAGGTCACAAAAGGGGATCACATGAGCCCGGGACCCTGCGACCGTCATAAGTATGAGTCAGTTGCCAAGTGTCTGAATTTTGATCACGTGACCGGAGGGATGCTGCCACGGTCGTGTGAAAAACGGTCAACAAGTCACCTTTTTCAGTGCCATTGGGACTTTGAATGGTCACTAAATGAACTCTTGTAAGTCGAGGACTAGCTGACAAGGAATCCCAGCATCACAGACGGGAGGAGTTGGACGGGGGAAGTTGAAGGTTATCTCAGTCAAGCCCTGCCCCGTGCAGGAATCCTTTCACCTGAGCTGGCCAGGGACACTCTAGCTCTCCTTTGGGTGCCTCCATGAGGAGACGCCTTCTGTGCTTGACCAGCCTTATGGAACAGAATGGAATGGAACAGAACAGAATATAGAGTAGAGTAGGGTAGGGTAAGGGACGCGGTGGCTCAGTGGGTTAGGATGCTGAGCTTGTTGATCAGAAGGTCGGCAGTTTGGCGGGTCGAATCCCGAGTGCCGTGTAGCAGAGTGAGCGCCTGTTACTCGTCCCAGCTTCTGCCAACCTAGCAGTTTGAAAGCATGTAAAAAATGCAAGTAGAAAAATAGGGACCACTACAGTGGGAAGGTAACAGCGTTCCGTGCGCCTTTGGCGTCTAGTCATGCCGGCCACATGACCACGGAGACGTCCTCGGACAAGCGCTGGCTCTTCGGCTTTGAAACGGAGATGAGCACCGGCCCCTAGAGTCGGAAACAACGAGCACGCATGTGCGGGGGAAACTTTATGTTTACCTAGGGTAGGGTAGGGTAGGGTAGAGTAGAATAGAAAATAGGAGAATGAGAAGAGAAGAGAAGGAAGGGATTTTGTAGGTCATCTAGTCCAACCCGCCACCCAAGCAGGAGACCCCACCCCATTTCTGATAGATGGCAGTCTCTTCTTGAAAGCCTCCAGTGATGAAGCTCACACAACTTCTGAAGGCAACTTCTGTTCCGTCGGATGGTTGTTCTCACTGTCAGGAAATGTCTCCCTATTTCTAGGTTGAATCTCTCCTTGGTCAGTTTCCATCCGTTATTCCTTGTCTGCCCTTCAGTTACTTTGGAGAATAGGTAGACCCCCTTCTCTCTGTGAGACCCCCACTCAAATACTGGAAGACTGTTATCGTGTCTCCTCTGCTCCTTCTCTTCACTGGCCTCACCGTTCCCAGTTCCTCCAACTGTCCTTCAACCTTTGTCCTCAGGAGATTCCTTCTCAAGATCCATCCGGAATCCCTTTTCTTTCATTTCACCTGCTGCTTCTTGCCAGGCCAAAATCTTCTTGCAGATCAAAGAGTTTTCACTATCCCTGCATCACCGCGATGCTCTTCTGGGTCTTCCCTTTCGCCAAGCACAGTTGCTTAGAGCCAGGCAGCTTTAAGGAAAAGTGGGTCTCTGGGGGTAACGCCAGACAGACAACCCATCACCCACCGCAGCGGGGATATTTGAATTAAAGACGGCCAGGTGTCTAAAATATATTTGAAAATCTCCCAAAGTATGGACTTTAAAGGTTTCTGACCTGGCAGAGATGGCAAAGATCTCGGCTTATTTGAAAGATCACTCGCAAGAACGTTATGTTATGGAGTGGAGAAAATGGATTGAGTATATCCAGAATAAATATGGGACTAAAAAGTTTCATGTAGCATTTGAATAAGTCTTCCTTTCTTTTCTCCTTTCTTTTCCTCTTTTTTTTATATATCTTATATTAATAGTGTTTGTAGTTATCCTATATGAGCTAGAGAGAGATAGATTTTAGAGTTTATGGTTGTTAGCATATGGATGTTTATGATTGTTTTTTTTTTGGTTTTTTATACCTTGTACTTAGCTCTGGGAAGTCGGGGGTGGGGGGAGGGGAGGGGGGAGGGGTAGGGAGGGAGGGATAGGGGAGGGGTAGGGGGGATTGTTAAAGATAAAATGTATGATAAAACTTTTCAATAAAAAAAAAATAAGAAAATCTCCCAAAGTATTCCTACGAAGGTGAAAAATCAGTGAAACTTATCAGCAGCAATTTGTCGAAAAGTCACAGAGCCCATTCAAGGATATGGTTTGGATCATACAGGTAGTCCTCGGGTTATGACGAGTGATGGTCAAAGAGACAACAGTGCTGAAGGAAGGCATTTACGACTGGCCCTCAGGGTTCAGTAAGAGTTTCTGACAGTGGTTTGGGATAAGGAAGGAGACAGTTTGGGAAGCACCGGCTTAGATTCATCCTGGGTTGCAGGGACAGATTCTTACGGATTTTCCCCCGAGACGGACTAGCTTCACGTAAATCCTGGGGGCTTCACCTGGATGGCCGAGAGGGGCTTTTGAAGGCCGCCTGCCAGGAGACCCCAGAGCTTCTTGGTGCAGAGGAGGCTGCTGGATGAGAGGGGCCAGGGATCCCGCCCAGCAAGGCATTGTTACGTGTGTCTGTGTGCTACGTGCACACAACCTGGTCTGAGTCAAAAGCTGCCCTTGTTCTTTGCATGCCAGGATGTTTGCACTTCCCAAACATCGGGCTAAAAGCCACATTTCTTTTTAACCGATGTTTGAGGAGAATTCCAAACATATCTGTTGTGTAAGTGAGTTCTTTGGAGGCAATAAGCGAGATGCGAGGTTGCAAACAGGAACAGAACTGGAACAGAGGCTTCTGCGCAGCTACTTATACGGTTGGCCACTAGGCGGCGGCCAATAGTTTAAAGGAGCCCATTCCCACCCTGAATCAACCAATGATCTTCTTGGAGACAGCTTGTCTGGCAAGTCAGTGACCGTTACACAGACACACCAATTGAGCAACCTTAAGTAGCATTCAAACAGACACGTGAAACAGTTCGAGTGAAATCCCAACACATTACAATATCGTTAAGAAATTCTGTGTTCCAGGATGTACAAGTAGCCCTCGGCGTACGACCACAATGTGAGCCCCAAATTTATGTTGCTAAGTGAGAAATTTGTTTTGCCCCATTTTACGACTTTCCTGGCCACGTTTGTTCAGTGAATCACCGCAGTTCTTAAATTAGCCACACAGCCGTTAAGGGAATCTGGCTTCCCCCCCCCCCCATGGACTTTGCTTGCCAGAAGGTTGCAAAAGCAGATCCCACAATGCCCGGGACACTGCGGCCGTCATAAATGCGAGTCGGTTGTCAAGCAGCCAAATATAAATCACGTGATCGCGGCAACGGTCGTAACTGTGAAAAATGGTCACGAGTCCCTTTCTTCACTCCCATTGCAACTTTGAACGGTCGCTGAAGGAACTGTCGTAAGGCGAGGGCTACCTGTATTTAAGAATGTGTCTCTTCAGTGGCGTGGCAGGGAAGTTTTGGAAGACTGGGGAGCTGCTCCCTTTGGGGGTGGGGGCCATCTGATTGTTGTCACCTGGACTGAAAAGACAAAATCTTTTTTTAAAAAGATCTTTTACAAAATGCGCCCCCCCCGGCTGCACAGCAGCCCTCTGGGGCCCCCAGTCACCTGCCTTTGTCTTGGTTTGCCCGATGACGCCCGCTTTGTTTACAGAAGATGCCACCGTGCTTCCTTAAACCGTGGCCCATGGCTACTGTTCGGCTTGCCACAGGTACGCCTCTTGCACAAGCCTGCCTAATGCTTCCACGGAATCCTGAGCCTGTCGTGACTCCCTGAATTGCTCTGGAGTCCCACCTAAACGGACTCCCCCCCACAACACCCCTCGAGGGACCCACAGTGAACCCTAAGGCTGCAATGTGGGGCAGTTTGATGGGCTTAAACCCTTCCCCCCCCATGGATGCTCACACAGCTGTGCTACGCAGGTGCCAAGGTGAGCTCCAGACAGCAGTTCGTGAGTCATCCCGAACATGACTTTCTTTGTATTTATGTTTAATTTCTTCTCCTTCCCCCTCCCCAAAGTAATAAAATACTCGTGAGATACCAAAAAAAAAAAAAACACCCCGACACGTCGAGGCCTGAAGGATAATTGCCAAAGCAGATGATGCAACCTGCCTCATGGAGGGGGGGCGGTGGGGGAGGGGGCTTCCTCGAAGCAGCCCAAGTCATTTTGCAGCCTCAGGAAAAGATGTGTCGGCACCCCCACCCCTGCTTCCCTCTGCCCCCGCCAGGCCAATCGGGGCAATGGACGCTTACGTTTCAGTGTGGGAGGGGAGATGCCCCCCCTTTCCATTGCCTGAAGAAATCAGGCCATCTGGGGAAGGGGACCCCGAACGGCCACCGGCAATTGGGTGCCACAGACGCCCTGGAGCTCTGCTTGGCTACCACTCCAGGCCCAGGAGCACCTTGCGTCTGCCATGGTCTCCTTCCCACCAGGGATTGGGATTACTGGGACATCTTGATTTAAGGAAGGTCTTCCTCTGTAGGCAGTGGAGGAGAGTTCAGAGATCCAGGCTGGGTCAGCAGCAAGGAAGCCCACCCACCCAGCCAGCTCCTCTGCCTCCTCTCGCTAAGATCCCCATCTGCTTCTTCCTTGGTCTCCTGCTTCTTGAAGACCAGAAGGAGGCCTTGTTTCCATGGCGGTGAGAAGCACAGAACCAGAGGGATGGAAAGAATCTCGGAGATCTTCTAATGCAGGGCTTTTCAACCAGTGGTACGGGTACCACCTGTGGCACATTGGCACCTGGCAGGTGGTACGCGGCCATCCTAGGAATGTGGTAGCGGGGGAGGGGAATGAGCTGAACCGGTGGCAGCACCGCACAAGCCTGAGCGAGAGACGGCTGGAGCTGCAGGGCTGTCGGGGCTCAGCGGAAGCGCCAGGATCAGCGCCAGGATCCAGCTGGAGCTCGGCACTGATCCTGGCGCTTCTGAGCCCAGAAGAAGCACTGATCAGCTGGAATGTTGCAGCATGCATCTCCAGGGTCTTGTGGTCTTAGCTGAGGCTAAGTCATCAGACAATCCATTCACTCCATCATCTGCCTCTTCCCTTCTTCCCCTACGGTACCTATTCAATCAGAAAAGAGCTAGAAGGGACCTTGGAGGTCTTCTGGGACAGGGCTTTTCAACCAGTGGTACGGGTACCACCTGTGGTACATGGGCACCTGGCAGGTGGTACGCGACCATCCTAGAGAAGTGGTAGTGGGGGAGGGGGATGAGCGGAACCGGTGGCAGCACCGCACAAGCCTAAGCGAGAGACGGCTGGAGCTGCAGGGCTGTCGGGGCTCAGTGGAAGCGCCAGGATTGGCTGTAGCTTGGGGGGGGCACTTTTTCAGTGCCATTGTAACTTTGAACATTCACTAAGCGAACTGTTGTAAGTCAAGGACTACCTGTACTTCACCACATTTTTCCTTTTTTTTTTTTGGTCATCAGGTTTTTGACCCCTTGCTAGGCGACTGGTGGTACTCAGATGTTGCCATATCCTAAAAGTGGTACAATGGGTGAAAAAGTTGAAAAGCCCTGTTCTAATGCAACCCTCTGCCCAGGTCAGGTGTCCTCAGTCCATCTGGGACAAAGGCTTGTCCATTTTGTTTCCTTGAAACTCTCCAGTGACGGAATGCCCATAGCTCCAGGAGGCAAATGTCTATGGAGACACTCAGAGCTGAAGAAGCTTCTTGGATGAGAAGCGAAACGTCTTCAAAGAAAAACCAGGAAGTCCAGTTGCCTCTTGAAAACGCACCTCTGGGACATCCCGGAGGCAAGCTGTCCCACTGCTTAATTGTTGTGGAGGGTGCCTGGCAGAGGGACCCTGTTTGGGCATTAAAACTGTGCCCTCACCCTGTGCAAAGGCCGTGCCTCTTGAAGCATCACCATTCATGTTTTAACCCCAGCGCAGCACAGCAGGAGTGTTAAACCTGAATTCATTTCATTTCCTTCTCTTTTGGGTGCTGAGTGAGAAAATGTGTGACAGCAGAAGCACTAAACTTCAGCCGCCATCTGTTCCTTGTCGCTGGTGGGCTGATGGGAACTGTAGTCCAAAACACTGGGCTGGCATTGGTCTGCCTGGAAGAGCTTGAGGTCTCCTCTGCCAGAGAAGACCAACTAAGACGATCTAAGGGCCTGGAGGCTAAAAACACACGAAGAACGGCTGCAGGACTTGGGTTTGGCTAGTCTAAAGAAAAGAGGAAATAGGGGAGACATGATAGCAGTGTTCCAGTATCGGAGGGGCTGCCACAAAGAAGGGGGGGTCACGTTACTCTCCAAAGCACCAGAGGGAAGGATGAGAAACAACGGTTGGAAACTGATCAAAGAGAGAAGCAACCTGGAATTAAGGAGAAACCTCCTAACAACGAGGACAGTTAACCAGTGGAACAGCTTGCCACCAGAAATCGTGGGCGCTCCATCACTGGAGGTTTTTAAGAAGAGACTGGACAGCCACACATCTGAGATGGTCTAGGTTCTCCTGCTTAAGCGGGGGGCTGGACTAGAAGGCCTCCAAGATCCCTTCCAGCTCTATTCTATTCTACTCCAGGTCCACTTTATTCTCCAGTAAATATTATTTACGATATCAAACAAGACCGCGCCTTCCTAGCCACAGGTGGCAAAAACACCATTCAAAGCGGGTAACAAGAAGGAGATTTATTCTCGTTTCAATCAAAAGGCTTGTTTGAAGAAAGGCTTAAGTCCTTTTTCTCAAAGCCGGACGAGCAGGTCTCAACACACCAGCCGGGTTATGCCTTCCGTAACCTGAGAGCCGAGGCAGACAATGGGCCTTTCCCTTTGCCCAGCAGATGGGCCTGGCAGCAGCTGGCCAACAGCACCTTCCCTGCCAACCTTGATGCCCGGACGGGTTCGTGCCGAAATCTCTCCAACAGAGAATTTAGCAACTGAAAGGCATTTCAGAACTAAGCTTAGAAAATCATCTCGCAAACAGTGCGAGATTTATTTTACTATTGATTTGATTCGATTGATTTGATTTCTATCTCCACCCATTCCATATGTATGTGACTCTGGGCAGCTTTAGAAAAGTAGATAAGAACGAATCAGCCCATACTTATAGGAGTATCTCGGTACTCCCATGTTACACCACTCCTGCACGAGCTGCATTGGCTTCCGGTTGCCCTCCGGGTGCGATTCAAGGTGCTGGTAATAACCTTTAAAGCCCTACATGGCTTAGGCCCGGGGTACTTGCAAGACCACCTGCTGCCATTGTCAACCTCCCATCGCCCGGTTCGCTCCCACAGAGTCGGCCTCCTCAGGGTGCTGTCGGCCAGGCAATGCCGGCTGGCGACCCCCATGGGGAGAGCCTTCTCTGTGGGCATGCCGACCCTCTGGAATGAACTGCCCCTGGAGCTGCGGACAGCCCCAGACCTTCGGTCCTTCCGCCGTGACCTGAAGACATGATTGTTCCAACAAGCAGGCCTGGACTGACTACAATTTTTAATTAGGTTTTTTTACTGGGTTAAATTGTCTAGTAATTTTGCATTTATTGTTTAATTCTTTTTTTAAAAAATTTACTCTATGTTTTTTTATTTTTATTGTTGTGAGCCGCCCTGAGTCCTCAGGGAGAAGTACGGCATATAAATTTAATCAAATCAGCCTTGGTGGAGCAGTGGGCTAATGCCTCCTTAAGTAACACCAGCTGCCTGCAATTAGTGCAGGTTCGAGTCCCACCAGGCTCAAGGTTGACTCAGCCTTCCATCCTTCCGAGGTAGGTAAAATGAGGACCCAGATTGTTGGGGGCAATTAAGCTGACTGTAATAATGCCGCTTGGGGTGTGTGTGAAAGCCCTAATAAGCAGGCATATACATAGAATGAAGGCTACTGCTAAGCTTGTAAGCCGCCCTGAGTCTTCGGAGAAGGGCGGGATATAAATGGAATTAAAATAAAAAAATAAATCAAATCAAAATCATACTATTGTTGATAGAAAAATCAGGTCCAGGAGGCTGAGACGTTGGAAATAAAAAATGGAGGCTGCCTAGGAAAGATGGTTCCTATTTATTGATGAGCAGAACCAGCAACATGCCATGCAGTTCTGGGATGGAAATGGAGTGGAGATTGGGTGGATCTTTAGCGGGCTCTGAGGCTTTGAAGTGGAAATGTTTCTGGGTTGTGCAATGAGGTGGGCTTTTGTGTCTTTTGCTAGTCTAATGGTGGTGGGTTAATCCTATTATGTCCTAAAGGCCATGTCCTGTCCTTAGAAGTTTGGGTGGGTGAATGTAAATTCTTAATTGCATCAGCTGTGCGGGCTGAGGGTGTTTTGTTTATGAATAGATTGACCTAGTCTTTCTTAATATCCATCTCTAAAGACTTGAGGATTCTGCTTGAGGCTATTAAGAAAGACTGGGGCTGCTTTCTCCCTTTGTTAAGATTTTTCTTCTTCAGGGGAAATATTCTATCCTGCCTTTTTTTTTAATAGTCCCCAAAATATTTCATTCTCTGGGGGGAGTGTGATGACTCCCTACACCAGGGATCTTCAAACTTGGCCCTTTTATGACGTGTGGACTTCAACTCCCAGAATTCCTCAGCCAGGCATGCTGGCTGAGGAATTCTGGGAGCTGAAGTCCATAAAAATACATTGTAACTATCAGCAAAGGTGGGCTCTGTCTCGCTCGCAGCGTCCCAGGCCTGAACAGAAACCAAATTTGGAGGGCCAGGAGGCTCAGGGCTCACCTAATCTCAGACAGAATGATGTCAAGGCTGCTAACATCAGATTTATTTTATTTTATTTATTTTAATTCCATTTATATCCCGCCCTTCTCCAAAGACTCAGGGCGGTTTACAAGCTTAGCAGTAGCCTTCATTCTATGTATATGCCTGCTTATTAGGGCTGTACTTGCTTTGACAGATGCTCTCCAGAAAAGGTCCCACAGCAGAAGAAGCCACCTAGGAGAAAATCTGGTTTCAGACTCTGCTCCTTGGGATGCCATGATGCCTGCCAAGGTGCAGACCATTGCTGGGCGAGATGGCCAGAGGATGGACAAGGGTGACCCTCAAGGGCTCCAGAACAACCGTGAGGCCCCAGGTGAGCTGGGGAACGTCACAAGTTAACTTGGCCAAGAGGCCCGAAATTGCAGACTGGCTTCTGAAACCTCCTCCAGACTGGGCCTCTTGTGATCTTTTGGCAGAGGCCCAGCAGGGCAGGGCACCACCTATTTTTCTTGCCTCCCAGGTAAAATTCTCCAACCTTGGGAAACGAGCGGAATCGTTTGCCTGCCGAAGGAAGCTGCCAGGTTCCCACAGGATTAAAAAAAAAGATAGGAATCCTGGCGCACCAAGATCTGTAGCCCTGAGGCATCTGTGGAGCGTTGGAAGGAGGGGGAGGAGGGAGGGGGCTTCTCCCCTAAAACAACAACAACAGCAAAGAATTAAAAAGAAATCCTGGCAGCCAAAAATGATTTTCTCTTCTGGCATCAGATGTTGTCGGCAGCCAGATGTGTCTTTGCAGCTGCCCCATGCAGGACCAGCCCTTGACTCTTGGCTGATAAGGGCCAGCTGCCTGGGGTGATCTGAGCAGGGGGCTGGAGGAGAAAGCATGTAAGGAAGGGTTGCTGGAATTGGGTATGTCTAGTCTGGGGGATAGGCAACCTTGGCTCTTTGATGACTCCTGGACTTCAACTATTCTGGCTCAGGAATTCTGGGAGTTGAAGTCCACAAGTCATAAAAGAGCCAAGGTTGCCTACCCCTGGCCTAGTCTAACGAAGAGAAGGACGCAGGGTGTCCAATCTCTCAGGGGCTGCCCCAAAGAAGAGGGAGTCAAGCTCTTCTCCAAAGCACCTGAAGGCAGGACAAGAAGCAACGGGTGGAAAGTGATCAAGGAGAGAAGCAACCTAGAACTAAGGGGAAATTTCCTGTCAGTTAGAGCAATTAATCAGTGGAACCACCTGCCTCCAGACGTTGTGGGCGCTCCAACACAGGAAGTTTTTTAAGAAATAGGGTATAGGGTGTTATGTATGCAGGCATCTGCATAGCAACAGCCATCAGGGGGCGTTGGCCTGGACAGTTTCGGCGGGAAACCTAGGGCCAACCCCATTGGCTGTTAGCTTACCTGGCCCTTTCGTACATTGTAGGGGTTGAGGGGGACAGACGCATAAGGCGACACATCGATCAGCTCAGAGGAAGAGTCCCTGAGCACGTCACACACGCCCCTGAGCACGTCACACACGTCCCTGAACTCAACGCACACGATCAACAGGAGGACCACACTCCAGGAGGGGTCAACCCAGCTGAGGACGTCACAGGGCAGGGACCAGAGGAGGAGGACTTCCTGATGCCGGCTCCTTGCAGCCCTGCACAAAGGCCTCAGGAACCCACGGTCCAAGCCCAGGGGCCAAGCACACCCAGACGATCCACCCGTCCACACAGGA
Organism: Vipera ursinii; assembly: GCF_947247035.1. Lineage (NCBI taxonomy): Eukaryota > Metazoa > Chordata > Lepidosauria > Squamata > Viperidae > Vipera > Vipera ursinii. The sequence continues at coordinate 3,156,616 of NC_139529.1, read as the reverse complement.
CACCAGCCTACCTGTCGGACTATGTGTGCAAGTGACCCTCACACAAGGACACCACTGTTTTTATATATATATATATATACTCATAGTTATAGTAGTTGCATGTTGCTGTTGTTATGTGGGTCTTCTCTAAGGGGGGAGGGGTGTTATGTATGCAGGCATCTGCATAGCAACAGCCATCAGGGGGCGTTGGCCTGGACAGTTTCGGCGGGAAACCTAGGGCCAACCCCATTGGCTGTTAGCTTACCTGGCCAGGTATATAAGGAGGCCAGGTAGCCCTCATTCCCCAGTTCACTTCCCCTTCCAATAAAGAGCTGAACTCACACACCGGCTGGCGTCTCTCTTGCGTCGGACCCACTACACAATATAGGGTTTCCTGCATGAGCAGGGGATTGGACTAGAAGAACTCCAACGTCCTTTCTCAGTCTGTTGTTGTTGTTGTTGTTGTTATCCCTTTGGGTGTAGTTAGAATTTCAGGGCATGAAGAGAGCCCATTCAGAAAATGAGGGCCTGGGGGCTCACCTCTTCAGAACATGGCAGCCCAGGTGGGCAGGAGCCACTCACAAGCCCCCTTGACCATGAAGCAACTCGGGTGCTCGCAGGGTTTGAAGGCCTCCTTACCAAGAAGGGATGCCTAAAAGGAAGAATTTAACCTTATTTGGGCTGAGGAACCTTGTGGAATACAGCACTAGCACTTAGACTTATATAGCACTTCAGAGTACTTTTAGAGCCCTCTCTAAGCGGTTTACAGAGTCAGCCTCTTTGCCCCCAACAATCTGGCTTCTCATTTGACCGACCTCAGTGTTGAGTAGTGAGTTCGTTGCGCAGGAATGAAAACGAGGCGAGTGAGTTCAGCAATGGTCATGTTTATTTGCTTGAAGGATCTGAACACGGGAACTGGGCTGCAGCTTGCCGCAATTTATAGCCTGGCCCCTAGGCGGCAGCCAATAGGTTTAAAGCAGCCTATTGCCGCCTAGGGGGCAACCAATAGCAGCCCTGGAGACTGGGTGTCTGAGGTGATGGGAGTTGTTAGCTAGCTCCAGCTTACCTCATGGTGTTACAATAAAGCCCAATACATTACACTCAGAAAGATGGAAGGCTGAGTCCACCCTGAGCTGGTGAGATTCGAACTGTCGAACTGCTGGCAGTCGGCAGAATTAGCCTGCAGTACTCCACTCTGACCACTGCGCCACCTCGGCTCTTAAGGGGGATGTACTCACAGATGGCTGCCCATAGCTTGCCAGGGGAAAATGGCGGCCGTGCCAAGCTGTCCAGTCAAAAAACAAAAACGAAAACGAAAAACCAAGGAAGAGATGAAGCAAGATGTTCTTTATCAGGGGTTCCCAACTGGGGGTGCGAAATGATATTCCAGAGGGTGTGAAAACTTGGGTTTAGAAGTTTCAAAATTATAGTTTATATGCATAATTCGTTATTTTGAACTTTCAGAAGCGTTCTAGGACTGCGGGGTATAGAAAAGGTTGGGAGCCGCTGTTCTCGATCCTGGTAAAGGTAAAGGTAAAGGTTCCCCCGCACAGGCGTGCTAATCGTTTCTGACTCTAGGGGCCGGTGCTCATCTCCGTTTCAAAGCCGAAGAGCCAGCGCTTGTCCGAGGACGTCTCCGTGGTCATGTGGCCGGCATGACTGGACGCCAAAGGCGCACGGAACGCCGTTACCTTCCCACCGGAGTGGTCCCTATTTTTCTACTTGCATTTTTACGTGCTTTCAAACTGCTAGGTTGGCAGAAGCTGGGACAAGTAACAGGCGCTCACTCTGCTACGCGGCACTCGGGATTCGACCCGCCAAACTGCCGACCTTTCGATCGACAAGTTCAGCGTCCTAACCCACTGAGCCACCGCGTCCCTTTCGATCCTGGTAGTTTCTCCAAAATCTTGCTGGAAGTATATGATGTTACCAGTGAGGTTCTTTTTTTGCAGCAAGGAGGAGTTGAAAACCCTAAACCGTTGCAGGAATTCAGAGCGTTCCTTCCCACGTGGTCACTCCTGGCACCGGTGAAGAGAGTTGGCAGTTGCCTGTGGCTTCTTTGGACGTGGTGTGCCTGGCTTTCTTCTTTGAAAATGGCCTCCTTGTACCTAATGCTGCCTCCTCACCACTACACCACCCTGTTTGTAGAGGCTTTCTTGCCAAGGGGCTTCCATGCCTTCCTCGTCTTTGCTTGAAACCAACTTGGTTAATGCCAACTGGAAACAATGGCCATTCAAGCTCTACAACAGGCTCCATTGTTGTTGCGTCATGCGCCATGACTCAGGAATGAAGCTGGATGGCTGGGAGGCATTTCCGCCCCCCACAGCCAAAGCAGTTTGCCCTGTTCCTCAAAGGAAGAGAGAGCAACTTACAGGTTGCCTTGAGCAGCAACCCCATGGATCTCTCGCAGTTTGCATATTATTTGCATGCAAATGCCTCACGTGTTCTCTCCGCTGGAGGGAATGCCCAGTGCTGCCAGACGATGATTGCAAACGGAAGATTGTGACTTTCCTGAAAGTTCCACACTTGGAGCATCAGAAAGAGGAAGGAATGAATCAGCCCCAGGAGGCCTCTTGCTTGAATCTGCAGGCAGAAAGCCGTCCTTAGTTTGATTGCTGATTCTGCTTCCTTTCTGACACTTCGTGCTGAAGACAATATTTCCTGCTTTCTCTCTCTCTCTCTCTCACTCACTCTCTCTCTTTCTTTCTCTCTCTCTCTCTCTTTCTTTCTCTGTGTTTCTCTGTCTCTCTCTCTCTTTCTCTCCTCTCTCTCTGTCTCTCTTTCTTTCTTTCTCTCTCTCTCTTTCTCTTTCTTTCTCTGTCTCTGTCTCTCTCTTTCTCTCTGTCTCTGTCTCTCTGTCGCTTTCTTTGTCTGTCTCTCTCTGTCTTTTTCTCTGTATCTCTGTCTCTCTCTCTCTCTCTGTGGGCCTCTTTCTTTCTCTGTGTCTCTGTCTCTGTCTCTGTCTCTGTCTCTCTCTCTCTCTCTCTCTCTCTCTCTCTTTCTCTCCTCTCTCTCTGTCTCTCTCTTTCTTTCTTTCTCTCTCTCTCTCTCTGTCTCTTTCTGTCTGTCTCTGTCTCTCTGTCGCTTTCTTTGTCTGTCTCTCTCTCTCTGTATCTCTGTCTCTGTCTCTCTCTCTCTCTCTGTGGGCCTCTTTCTTTCTCTGTGTGTCTCTGTCTCTTTGTGTCTCTCTATTTCTCTCTCTCCTCTCTCTCTGTCTCTGTCTCTGTCTCTGTCTCTGTCTCTCTCTCTCTCTCTGTCTCTCTGTCTCTCTGTTTCCTGCTCTTTCCAGATAGTAGGGAAAAGATTGCGAGTCCTCTCCTCAATTCCACTTTCCGTGGCAGCTAGAGGGACCTCGGTCACCAGGACCCAAATCCTCTCCCAAAGAGATGTGGGTGGAGAATGCCCTGCCTCTCCTTAAGGAGCTGAGTTGCACTGCCAGACATATTCCTCACATGTTTTAATCTCCAGGCCTTTAATCATTTTAGTGGCTCTTCTCTGCACTTTTCCCAAGGTCTCAACATATGTTTTGTAACCTGGTGACCAAAACCAGACGCAGTATTCCATACTCAATAGGAAGATGGTGGACTCATCAGCTCAACGAGTGGGAAGGGATCCCCAGGGGGAGGGCGTTCTCTGTGGGCGCGCCAGCCCTGTGGATCAACTGCCAACGGAACTCCGGATTGCCCCCCGACCTTCGTTCATTTCGCCGGGACCTAAAATCCTGGCTCTTTGAGCTATCTGGTCTGGACTGAGGGGTTTAATGTTTTTAAATTGTGATTTTAATTTTTGTGGCTAGACTTAATTTAATTTATTTTAATTTTATATTGGATTGTTTTTAAATTTTGCCTTGTAAACCGCCCTGAGTCCTTTGGGAATAGGGCAGTATATAAACCAAATAAATAAATAAATAAATAAATAAATAAATAAATAAATAAATAAATAAAGGCCGCCAAGTCCTACAGCCAGTCCGGGAGAAATCTCCCAACATGTCTTTGATGGCAGCATCTCTTTACAGCCCAAGGTTCCCTTTCTGCCCAACAGCTCAAACAGCGGAGAAGAAGTTCCTGCTACTTAGTCAAAGTCCTTCTTTGTGGTCATTGCTGCAACCTTTGTGTTCAGGATTGGCCCTCCAAAGGAGTCCCCCCCCCACCATCTCGTGCCCTCCCAAAGCCTTGGGCCTGGAAATTGCCGGAAACCCTGTGCCTGCTGGGCCTGTTGTGTTGCAGCCACAGCTAAGGGCCATCATCTCTGCAAGAGCTCTTCACGTGTCTGAGATGCCAGTCATACCTCCTTTAATCAGCTGGCCTGCAGCCTACATTCACTCTGCTCCTTTGGCCTCGCGGACCTCATGAGTCCTTTGTTTGGTTTCTTTGCCTGTAGACAAAGCGATGTTCTCTGCAAAGCAGGAGTCCAGAATTAGTCTAAAATATTCCAGAAAAAGGATTTCTCAACCTCTGGGTGTTGACGTCCAAGCATCTTCAGATTGTAAGGTTGAGAAACGCTGCCCCAGAAGTTTCTGATCAAGGCAGGATAGAACAAAGAACAATTAATCAGTGGGACAAATTAATTAGTAGAACAATTAATCAGCGGAATGGCTTGTGGGTGTTCCATCACTGGAGATTTTCACTGGGCAGCCATTTGTCCGCAATGCTCGAGCAGCGGGTTGGACTAGAAGACCTCTAAGGCCCTTTTCCAACCCTGTTGTTCTGTATTCTGCAGGATACAGCAACTGCACGATTCCCATCAGATGAACAAGCTTCTTTGGCTGATGCCGAGCTAGTATTAGCTCAGATTCTGCCAGGAGCTGAACATCCTGGTTTGCGCTTCTGAGGAATCCCACTTATTTATTTTATTTTTATTTATTTTAATTCCATTTATATCCCACCCTTCTCCGAAGACTCAGGGCGGCTTACAAGCTTAGCAGTAGGACAAACTTGATGCTGATCCCTCCTGAAATACATGTTGTTGCTTTGAGACCGAGATAATTAGGAATTAGAAATGATCGAAGCCTCCATCTTCTAAGGCAGTGAATCTCAACCCTGGACTTCAACTCCCATGAGTCCTCAACCAGCATGCAGGCTGAGGAATTCTGGGAGTTGAAGTCAACCCATCTTACACCTGCCAAGGTTGAGAAGCATTGCTCTAAGGTGCAAGCAGCTTTTGCAGTTACCGTGTCATCTTCAGATGTGGCGTTTTCAGCCAAGTCATTTTTAGAAGGATCCTGGCGCAACGTGTGTTAATGTGTGTGTGGTTTGTAAGACATAATCCGTGGCTTAAAATTAGGCGTGAATAACGGTTTATTTATAAACTTCAGTGTGTGAGAGATTGAGGAATTGACCTCAGAGTTTACATATTTTGCAATTTGCTAAAGTTAATGGAGAAATTTAAATCAGCGGCAGCGCCTGAAACTGCTGTCTGTCTTCACAAAATTGCTTCCCCACAGTAGCTGAACACTGCAGATGTTGGGTCTGCACATACGCTGCACACACAGCCAGGTTTTACACACCCGTCCATTGGGGTTAGCGGTTCAGCGTGTGAGCACAAACAGGACAGGTACATTGCTCTTTTTAACATTTTTATGAATAGGTAAAGGTAAAGGTTCCCCTGCACATGCATGCTAGTCGTTTCCAACTCTAGGGGCCGGTGCTCATCTCCGTTTCATAGCCGAAGAGCCAGCGCTTGTCCGAGGACGTCTCCGTGGTCATGTGGCCGGCATGACTAAACGCCAAAGGCGCACGGAACGCTGTTACCTTCCCACCGTAGTGGTCCCTATTTTTCTACTTGCATTTTTACGTGCTTTTGAACTGCTAGGTTGGCAGAAGCTGGGACAAGTAACAGGCGCTCACTCTGTTACGTGGCACTCGGGATTCGACCCGCCAAACTGCCGACCTTCTGATCGACAAGCTCAGCGTCCTAACCCACTGAGCCACCGCGTCCCTTCATTTTTTTTTTTATGAATAACTGTTATTAAAACATTTAGAGAAGTAAATAAAAAACTAACACCAACTAATTTGCAAAGGCAAATGAAGAAAAGCAAAGAAGAAAAGAGTATGAAAAAGACATTTTTAAACGCTTTTGGGCATCTCAGTGTGGAAATCATAAATAATTTATTTCAACCGATCGGAAAGGGATAAAAGGGATCAAAGGATGGGAATAAGAGAGGCAGCTTTGGACCCAGAAGGGGGAAACTTCCTCAATCTTTCTGGCTTCCACGCAACTTCTTTTTTTTATTAAAGAGTTTTACAAAAACAAAATTTTACAATATATCCCCAAATCCCTCCCACCCGAAACCCACCCACTTCCCCCCCCACTTCCCAGAGCTAAATACAGGATTATAGTTACAATAATCATATTCTAAATAAAAATTATGCATAATATACAATTAAACAAATTCATAATGTGCTTCAACTCCCCTTTAACATAACTACAAACAAAGTACCAATAACAATATCCCACTAAAATCTACTCATAAGCTAAATGGAACTTTTTAGTCCCATATTTGTTCTGAATATAATTTATCCATCTCCTCCAAACTGAAATATATCTTTCCTGTGAATCATCTTTCAAATAAGCAGAAATCTTAGACATTTCTGCAAGATTCGAAACTTTAAACACCCATTCTTCTATAGTGGGAAAACTATCCTTCTTCCAATATTGTCCCACCAGTAACCGTGCTGCTGTTATCATGTTCAACATCAAGTTAGTTTCTTTAACATCACAATCTACAACAATACCCAATAAAAACAATTGCGGAGAAAACTTTATCTTTCTCTTAAAAATCTTTGGAATGTTCCACCAAATTTTGATCCAAAAAGCTTTTATATTTCTACAAGTCCACCACATGTGAAAGTCCACGCAACTTCTTAAACCCAGATCAACGGAGCACGACTGCCAGATCCCGAAGATCCGCCAGATGCCGGCTTAATGCCAGATTCAAACCATAGTCCTAGCAGGAGGGCACTCTTCAGGCCGCAGCTGACGACACAGGGTTTCGTGCCAAGAGCCGGTCTCTTTTGCAAGACTTTCCCTTCTTGCATAAATGTTTTGCAAGCAGAAAAGTTCCTGGTCCCACCATCCCTCACTGGTAGACGGAGTTTCCAAGGAAACGGCCCAGGGCGGCATCACGAGAGAAGTCTGAGCGGAGGCTCAAACCGCTGCCTGACCTTCCTTTTTTCTTCAGCCGAACGGTGGGTGCCCCCCCCCCGCCCTGCCCAGGACTTGTCAGCAAGGCTGTGGGGGGGGCTCCCAAAGAGGCTGGTCTCCAAACCACAAACACAACTAGTCAGCCTTGAGGGACAAGCCATGAGCTGGCTTTGACCCTTAAAGGCTGACGTGTCTCAGTGGCCAGGGACCTTCCTGGCTGTATGGCCTGTTAGCCGGTGGAACAGCCTGCCACATGGAGCGGGGATTCTTTACCGGATGTCTTCTTTATTATGTCTCTTGCTTTTCTTTGAAGGACGTTTCGCTTCTCACCCAAGAAGCTTCTTCGGCTCTGACCAGACGGTGGGGAAAGGGTCAGAGCCGAAGGAACTTCTTGGATGAGAAGCGAAACATCTTCAAAGAAAAATAAGAAAATCCAGTTGCCTCTTGTGGGGGGGGCGGGGAAAGCACCTTTGGGATAACTACGAACCTGGGTGACTGAGAATCTCCATAGACAACCAGTAACCAGGTTAAGGGTTTAGCAGCAGATTCGGAAACGGAACTGGTTAAAGACTGCATGATAAAGTGGGCACAAAATATTCAGGAACCAATTTCGTTGGACACCTGGGAGATAATTTGGGTCAGAAATGTTAAATTTACCCAGGCTCAAAATTTAAGAGAAAATTTTTATAAAATGTTTTATAGATGGCATCTGGATCCCAAGAAGTTGTCCAACATGTATCCTAATTTACAGTCTAAATGTTGGAGGTGTGGTAGTTTAGAACAGCGTTTCCCAACCTTAGGAACTTGAAGATGCGTGGACTTTAACTCCCAGAATTCCCCAGCCAGCTATGCTGGCTGGGGAATTCTGGGAGTTGAAGTCCACGCATCTTCAAGTTCCTAAGGTTGGGAAACGCTGGTTTAGAAGCTACTTATTTTCACATGTGGTGGACTTGTAGAAATATAAAAGCTTTTTGGATTAAAATTTGGTGGAACATTCAAAAGATTTTTAAGAGAAAGATAAAGTTTTATCCGCAATTGTTTTTATTGGGTATTGTTGTAGATTGTGATGTTAAAGAAACTAACTTGATGTTGAACATGATAACGGCAGCACGGTTACTGGTGGGACAATATTGGAAGAAGGATAGTTTGCCCACTATAGAAGAATGGGTGTTTAAAGTTTCGAATCTTGCAGAAATGTCTAAGATTTCTGCTTATTTGAAAGATGATTCACAGGAAAGATAAATTTCAGTTTGGAGGAGATGGATAGATTATATTCAGAACAAATATGGGACTAAAAAGTTCCATTTAGCTTATGAGTAGATTTTAGTGGGATATTGTTATTGGTACGTTGTTTGTAGTTATGTTAAAGGGGAGTTAAAGCACATTATGAATTTGGTTAATTGTATATTATGCATAATTTTTATTTAGAATATATATATATATATTTAATCCCATTTATATCCCGCCCTTCTCCGAAGACTCAGGGCGGCTTACAATTTAAAGCACAAATCAATGTGCTTAGCAATATCCTTCATTCTATGTATATGCCTGCTTATTAGGGCTTTCGCCCCCACCCAAGCGGCATTATTACAAAGTCAGCTTAATTGCCCCCAACAATCTGGGTCCTCATTTTACCTACCTCAGAAGGATGGAAGGCTGAGTCAACCTTGAGCCTGGTGGGACTCGAACCTGCACTAATCGCAGGCAGCTGGTGTTACAATATGATTATTGTAACTACAATCCTGTATTTAGCTCTGGGAAGTGGGGGGGGGAAGTGGGGGGGTTTGGGGTGGGAGGGATTTGGGGATATATTGTAAAATTTTGTTTTTGTAAAACTCTTTAATAAAAAAAAAGGGTTTAGCAGCAGAGCGTTGTACAAGGAAAGGTGGGTTAAAAGGGTTTAAAGAAGTAAATAAACACGGCCAAAGCAGGAATGCCCTTCCCATCGGCCCAGCATTAAGCATCGTCAGGGACCGTCCACCAAGAAAAGTCAACAAAGCCACAATGGCACCTCGGTTGCCGCTGTTGCCCAGGCGACTGGCTGTCGAACAGGCGTGGTGGCTCGGTTGCGCTCCTCACCAACCGCAAAACCGGGGCATATAAATTTCATAAATTCACTAACGTTGGCTGCAGTCCAGCATGGCTTCAGACCAGATCTGGCATTTTTATCCACTTGTAAAGTCCTTCCCAAGGACCCAAGAGAGGCAGATGCCTCTCTTCCCGGGACATCAGCTGACTTTTCTCAGTGCCAGCGGTGCTCCAGCGGTGCTCCAGATGTTTTGGGATTGCACCCAAGGCACCTATGGACTATTTGGTACTGCCTTTGCTTTCTTTTGACACAGTGATTCTACTTCTATTTGCAGGTCCTTGTGTCATGTTATTTTCTCCAGTTCGTTCTCTTCTATCCTGCTGTCTCCAGGCACTGCCACATCCAATATCCAGACTTATTTTTAATCTTTCTTATTGACTATTATTAAGTCTGCCTGTTGGGATTCTTCTTATTATTATTAATAAGGGTGGGACTTGAATGCACAGTTATTGAATGCACAGCTGAGGGTATTCCGAAAGGTATTCAATACCTTTTTCTGCTGTGCATGAAATAATTACCATTTTGGGGGGGGGGGGTAGCTTTGCAGTGATCTGGGGGTCCAGCATGCTCTGAACCCACACATGGTCCATTGCCTTTGTACAGGTAGTCCTCAATTTACAACCGTTCATTTCGAAGCTAGAAGGGCAGTGAAAAAAGTGACTTAGGACCCCATTACTGCTAAGCTTGTAAGCCACCCTGAGTCTTCGGAGAAGGGTGGGATATAAATGGAATTAAAATAAATAAAAAATAAATTATCCCAACCCCATGGTGACATCATTTACATTCAAATCCTTGGCAACAGACTCGCAGTGTCCCGAGGTCATGTGACCCCCCCCCCCTTTTGCGGCCTTCTGACAAGCAAAGTCAACGGGGAAGATGCCAGATTCCACTTAACAGCCGGGTTACTAATGTAAGAATTGCAGGGATTCACTTAACAAATGTGGCAAGGAAAGTTGTAAAATGGGAAACACTCACTTAACAAATGTCTCACTTAGCGGTCCGGGTCTGGATGGGGAGAAACAGGCTTCGTCTCAATCCTGCCAAGAGTGAGTGGCTGTTCATACCGGCATCTCGGACTGACCAGCTTTTTCCATCATTAACAATAGGGGGTGAGGTGTTACCCCCCGTTGATAGGGCTCTCAACTTGGGCATCCTCCTGGATTCACGGCTCAGTTTGGAAGATCATATAGGAGCCGTGCCCAGGTTCGCCTGGTGCGCCAGTTGCGGCCCTATCTGGACCGAGATGCCCTACGCACAGTCACTCATGCACTCGTGACCTCCCGGCTAGACTACTGCAATGCTCTCTACATGGCGCTGCCCTTGAGGACCACTCGGAGGCTTCAACTGGTATAGAATGCGGCCGCACGAGTTGTGATGGGAGCTTCCCGATACTCCCGTGTAACACCTCTTCTCCGTGAGTTGCATTGGCTTCCGGTTGCTCTCCGGGTGAGATTCAAGGTGCTGGTGATGACCTATAAAGCCCTTAATGGCTTGGGTCCAGACTATCTAAGGGAACACCTGCTGCCGGCATCATCTTCCCATCGTCCTGTGCGCTCCCACAGGGAGGGCCTTCTCAGGGTACCGCCGGTTAATGAATGCCGACGGGTTATTCCCAGGGGAAGGGCGTTCTCTGTGGGTGCGCCTGCCCTATGGAACCAACTACCTACGGAACTCAGGACTGCCCCCGACCTTCGCTCATTTCGCCGGGACCTGAAAACTTGGCTCTTCGAGCTGTTTGGCCCAGACTGAGGGGTTTTTAATTTTAATTGGGTTTTAGATTTACTTTTGGGGCTTGAATTTAATTAATTGTTTTAATTGATTTTAATTTTTGTATTTCATGGTTTTAACTGCCCTGTAAACCGCCCTGAGTCCTACGGGAATAGGGCGGTATACAAATTCAATAAATAAATAAGTAAATAAATAAATAAATTTTGGGCTCAGCTGTGGTTGTTAAGTCGAGGAATAACTGTAACCTCTTTTTTGAAAAAGAGCATTTTGCAATTTATGTCCAGGTAGGTGCAACTATGAAACTACAGTCAAAAAGAGAGTCTTTTTTTTAATGGAGTCTTTTGTCTGTGCTTAATGGCTCCCGGCAGCATTGCCCCCCCCACCTTCTCCTGGCCAGGTCAGCCTCCACAGCTGGCACGGATCATTGCTTGCAAACTTGCTCTTCTTATTGCTAACAGATGCTGTTTCTCAAGAAAGATGCCCGGGCCCTGAGAGAGCCAATCAGCAGCCAGCATCCTTTAAAAAGCACCAATCATTGGCTCACCTGGATAACTTGTGACTGGCAACAGGTTTGATCATGGAGCTGCCAGTTGCCCTGAATCGTTTCATCGGAAGGGAGAACGGAGAAGGGACACGCTCCAGCCGTACCGTTCGGAAAACCAGGCGCCTGTCAGCCAGCCAGCCAGCCTGCCAGCCTGCCAGCTGGGGCGGGGATGGCAGGCCTTGGCCGCCGTCCAAGGAGCCGCCGATGGTACATTTTTCTTTAAAGTGCAAAACGGGTACGTGCCAACCGGTTTGCCAACGCACACCTTGCCCCACGCTCTCATTTCCAGGCCCTTTAAATCGGCACGTGATGCAAACTCTTAAAACATAATTGCTTTGCAGAAGGGCGTTCTTGCCCACAAGGGCAGGTGTGCCTCTCTCACAGATAGCAAGAAAACGAGGGAGCCGTGTGCTGCCCTGTGTGTGTGTGTGTGTGGGTGTGTGTAGGAGGGGAATGTGTCATGCCAGGTCTGGAATGTGAGGCTTTTTTTTTTTTTCAAAAAGAGACTCACAAGCTCCTCGGTCTGTTTTCAGGACAGTGGAAAATGGCAGCGCTTTCCAAGAACAGGCAGTTCTGTGGTGAGAAAAGCAAGGGCTGGCACTGAGGCAGGAAAAGCCAAATGCACAGGTACAAAATAGGTGGCAGCAGTGCCTGTGAGAGAGATCTGGGTGTCCTAGTGGACAGCCACTTCGATATGAGCCAGCCGTGTGCTGCAGCTTCCGAAAAAGCCAGCACAGTCCTAGCCTGCGTCAACAGAAGAACAGCCCGTAATCCTCTTAGCTGCTCTTCTCTGCCCTTTTCCCAAAGTCTCAACATCTTTTTTGTCAGGTGGTGACCAAAAGTGGATGCGGCGTTCCAGGCGTGGCCTTAAAGATAAAGGTGCCCACTTGAAGTTACAACGGGACTGAAAAAGTGACTTATGACTGGTCCTCGCACTTACAGCCGTCACGACATCCCCACAGCCACACGACTGGCACTGGGCAACTGATATGTATTTGCAACGTTGCAGCATCTCATCTCGTGGCCATAGAATTCCTGCGTGTGAACTTCCCATCACCCCCGTTTCATTATTTGGACAGCTGGATTTCCGATCTGACCTCTGCCGAGGGGTTCGCTCATGATCTCTGCACCTCTTTAACTTGGGAAAGATCAGGAGGTATTTTGGGATGGTGGGACTGGCCCAATTTTTGCTGATGGTTCGCTTCTGAGTGCTCCACAGCCTAGAAATGGAATTTCTCCCCTGTGCAAAGGAAACGTTGACAAAGCCAGGCTGAGTTGCGTTGGAGAAACACACTGACACCCAGGCGGCATCCTTCACGGAAGAGTTTAATGTCACGGGAGATCCCGGCTTATTCAGCAAACTGTGATAAAGCAAATCAGGACTCAAAGCAGAAGTGGATCTGCCAGAACTGCGAGGAGCATGGTAAAAAATATTTCAGCTAGGCATTTTACTCTCATTGACACCAAGTGGGCAAGGCTCCAGCTGTCCAGAGAAAGCAAAATTTGGCTAACATTTTCAGCTCAGCCCCTTTTGAGTTGGCTTCAGATGATGCACTGGACTTGGCTTCGGAGTTCACTCATCACCTGGAATCCTAAACCAACCCTTCTTCAATGGTGAAAAAAATAAGGTTCTACCTTTAGGCAAGAAAAACCGATTGCATAGGTATCATAGAGGTGGTATCTGGCTCAATAAGTAGTAACTGTGAGAGGGATCTCGGAGTCCTAGTGGACAATCACTTAAACATGAGCCAGCTGTGTGCGGCGGCAGCCAAAAAAGCCAACCCGGTGCTAGGCTGCATTAACAGAGGGATAGAATCAAGATCACGTGAAGTGTTAATACCACTTTATAAAGACTTGGTAAGACCATATTTGGGATATTGCATCCAGTTTTGGTCGCCACAATATAAAAAAAGATGTTGAGACTCTAGAAAGAGTGCAGAGAAGAGCAACAAAGATGATTAGGGGACTGGAGGCTAAAACATATAAAGAAGGGTTGCTGGAATTGGGTAGGTCTTGTTTAATGAAAAGAAGGGTCAGGGGTGACATGATAGAGAGAGCCTTGGTGGAGCAGTGGGCTAATGCCTCCTTAAGTAACACCAGCTGCCTGCAATTAGTGCAGGTTCGAGTCCCAGCAGGCTCAAGGTTGACTCAGCCTTCCGTCCTTCCAGGTAGGTAAAATGAGGACCCAGATTGTTGGGGGCAATAAGCTGACTTTGTAATAATGCCACTTGGGGTGTGTGTGAAAGCCCTAATAAGCAGGCATATACATAGAATGAAGGCTACTGCTAAGCTTGTAAGCTGCCCTGAGTCTTTGGAGAAGGGCGGGATATAAATGGAATTAAAAAAAAAATGATAGCAGTCTTCCAATGTCTCAGGGGCTGCCCCAATGAAGAGGGAGTCAAGCTATTCTCCGAAGCCCCTGAAGGCAGGACAAGAAGCAACGGATGGAAGTGTATCAAGGAGAGAGCCAGCCTAGAGCTAAGGAGAAACTTCCTAACAGTGAGGACAATTAACCAGTGGAACAGCTGTCCTTTCAGAAGCTGTGGCTTCTCAGTCACAGGACAGCCATTTGTCTGAAATGGCATAGGGTTTCCTGCATGAGCGGGGGGCTGGACTAGAAGACCTCCAAGGTCCCTTCCCACTCTGTTATTCTGCTATTCATAGTGGCAGGTTTCCACAGGACACTAAGCCACTCAACTCCAGCCTCTCCTTTTACTTAAGAGGAAAAGGGTGGCGCTGAAGGAGGAAAAAGCCGTCCTGGTTTCTCCTTGATCAGAATCTGGCTCCTGCAGTCTTTCACCCACAAAGCTGCTGCCTGCTTAGTTCCCGGCGCCAAACCAACAGCTGCAATAGGGACATGTGATATTGTGGAGCCAGTGAGCTAAGCCACGAAAGTATAACAGCCAGCAACCAATATATATTTAAACTATAAAGCTATGATAATATTTGCTATATGCCGAAGGATAAGAGACCCCCCCCAATTAACTAAAACACTTAAAAAATATTTTTTTAAAAAAATTGAAATACAGGAACCAACAAAAAATTTTAGAAAACGGAACAGGATTGGATAAGTATGCTGGCAATAAAAAAAGGGAAAAATCAAATACGTAGATGGGTTCGAACTACGAAGTGGCACAAAAAAGTCAAAGCAGCAACAGCTCATTGAGCAACTCTTCAAAGTTACAATGGCTCTGAAAGTGACTTATGACCATTTTTCACACTGATGACCGTTGCAGCATCCCCGAGGGTCACATGATCAAAATTCAGACGCTTGGCAACTGACACACATTTTTATGACGGTCGCAGCGTCCCGGGGTCACGTGGTCCCCTTTTGCGAACTTCTGACAAACAAAGTCCATGGGGGAAGCCAGAGTTGTTTAACAACTGTGTGACTAATTGAACTCCTGTAGTGATTCACTAAGGGACGCGGTGGCTCAGTGGGTTGGGACGCTGAGCTTGTCGATCAGAAGGTCGGCAGTTTGGCGGGTCGAATCCCGAGTGCCGCGTAGCAGAGTGAGCGCCTGTTACGCGTCCCAGCTTCTGCCAACCTAGCAGTTCAAAAGCACGTAAAAATGCAAGTAGAAAAATAGGGACCACTCCGGCGGGAAGGGAACAGCGTTCCGTGTGCCTTTGGCGTCTAGTCATGCCAGCCACATGACCACGGAGACGTCCTTGGACAAGCGCTGGCTCTTCGGCTTTGAAGCGGAGATGAGCACCGGCCCCTAGAGTCGGAAACGACTAGCACGCATGTGAGGGGGAACCTTTACCTTTACCATTAGTGATTCACTTAACAACCATGGCAAAAAAGGTCGCAAAATGGGATAAAACTCACTTAACAAATGTCTCACTGAGCAATAAGTCATAAGTCACGGATGACCTGGAAGAACCCTTGACAACAAATGGCTGGAGACTGGATCCGTCAAGAGTCACGCTGAAGGGTCCGTATCTGCAGCCCACGAATAAGCCATAGCTACAAATGCTATACAAATGAACAACAACAAAAAAAACCCTGAAAAAATCCCCAGCAAATGCAGATGATGCAGTGGGAAAGATGAGACCGTGGATAATCTAATTGGCAGCTATAGCAAATCACCCAGATTATACAAAAAAAAGTGGGGGGGGGAATTAAATATTGGAATTTAGGCAGAAAGTATGGATTTGATGCCCCCCAAAGTATTGGCATCCCTTAAGTATAGGATTTTAATTGATCCTAATCTTAAAAAACGCTCCAAGGTGACCACATAACAAACGTATTGGGTTTTTGAATCCAGATTGACTCAGGCGTAAAACACAACATCCCGTTTAAGTGCTGCAGTTAAAGCAAAGCAGGTTTTACTTGCAGAGTCGCTCAAAAGGAAGGGGAAAATAGTATAAAAGATTGGGATTTAGCAATTGAAATGCAGAAATTCTAGAATAAACCAGTAGAAAAACTTTCCCCAATAGTTATTGAAGTATTATGATATCACATATCGAGAACATTATGGCAGCATTTGGTCAACTCCTAAACTTTTGGATAAAGCCTGGATCGCCACTAAATTATCCGCATTTGCTGGGCTTCTAAAGGTAATGAATAATCATCACCTGGATATAATCATCACTTTCAGATAATGAATCACCATCATCATCTTGGACAGCATTTGGAAAATCTGCATAATCACAAGATTTCTATCTGTCAATCACAAGAGGCCACACTCCCAGGCTCGGCACGTATACTTTGCTGATACATCAATCCATGCACGCAAAGCCAGAATTGAGATGAAGCAACAGCAAGTGCCGCCTCTGCAAAGAAGCTGAAGAAAGAGTGGACCACCTGGTAAGCTGCTGCAAGAAGATCCCCCGGACTGACTACAAGCAGCGGCATGACAAAGTAGCAACAATGGCGCTTTGGAAGATCTGCAAGAAACACCATGTGGCTGCCAGCAAGGACTGGTGGGACCACACAATAGACAAAGCTAAATGTGCCCTGGGACTTTAGAATTCAGACAGAAATGCACCTGCCCCACAACACCCCAGACTTAACAATTGTCGATAAGACAAAAAAAAAAGTCTGGGTAGTGGATGCGGCAGTACCTGGAGACAGCAGAAGAGAAAGAGGGAGAATCAGCTAATTCAAAGACCTGCAAATAGAAGTAGAACAAACGGAGGTGAAAGGAAGCGAAGGTAGTACCAATAGTGATAGGCTCCTTGGATGAATATCAAAACATCTGGAGAATCACTGGTCCACCATTGGTCAATTGCAAAAGGCAGCTTTTACTTGGGAACATACCTTTAACACCATCAAACAACAACATCTGGCTCTCCCAGGTATTTGGGAAGGGTTAGATAGGTGAATAAAAATGCCAGATCCAATCTAAACATAATTGTGTGACCAACGATGATGATGATGATGATGATGATGATAATGATAATAATAATAATAATAATAATTCCATCCTGCGACGATTACTATAATACCATCAAACATTCACATCTGCCTATCCCACGTCAATATAGCTCAGCATGGAAACCTCTCCCTCTTCCCTCAGCGTGGCTGGCTCAGGAATTCTGGGAGTTGAAGTCCACGAGTCATAAAAAAGCCAAGGTTCCCCACCCCTGCCACAGACAGTACTGAGATGGTGGACCAAATGTTTAAATATAACAGTGGCACAGTGGTTAGAATGCAGTACTGCAGGCTAACTTTGCCGACTGTCAGCAGTTTGAGTCTCATCAGTTCGAGGTTGACTCAGCCATCCTTCCGAGGTCAGTAAAATGAGGACTCAGATTGTTGGGGACAAGAGGCTGACTCTGTAAACCACGTAGGGAGGGCTGTGAAGCACTGTGAAGCGGTACACAAGTACAAATGCTGTTGCTATAGAGTGGGAAGTGACCCTGGAGGTCAGCTAATCCAGCCCCTTGCCAGGGTACGAAACCTCATGCCATTCTGTCTAGTCTTTTCTTGAGGACCACTAGTGATGGACCACCCACACAACTTCAGGAGGATGGGAGAAGACACACACACCTTCATCCTTCCATATCACTCATTGCATCAGCGGTCACGTGCAACTTTTAGACGCTGGGGCTAAGCCAAACTGCAAAGAACAGAGCAAATTGCAGTCAACAGGTAAGCAGAAAAAGGAGAAACACGTTGATTAGTTTTTAAAAATGTGCAAATCCCCTGGTCTTAGATTCAAATCAAGTTGATTCAATCCATCTGTTCAATTTGGGGAGTCCAAGCCACTTGAATAATTTACTCGTAATCCATTTAATTCAAACTGTTGATTCAGTTCAATCGAAAAGGTGCACCCCGGGGGGGGGGTGGGCGGGCCTGAAGTCCATTAAATCGTTCTGTTGATTCAGTCAACATTGTTCAGACTAAATCTTCAAACTACTGAAGGGATTTTATTTACACTACAACTTGGCAAAGTTCTCAGTCCTTACTCGAAGGTGCTTTTCCGGAAGGCATCTCAAGTGTTTTTTTTTTCTTTGTGAAGAGAAGAAGAGTAAAACAATCTGGTTGCCTTTTGAAAAAGCACCTTTGCGACAACTATGACCTGGATGGCGGTGAACCTCCACAGTCCTTACATTCCTGGCAACACCCCCTGTCCCCCCCACCCGATGCCATACTGACCTTCTAACTGAAAACACTCCATAATAATAATAATAATAACAAACCTTTATCGTCAAAGTACAACATGTGTACATTGAGATTAGCTGAGCCTCCCCCCGTGCTCTCTCCCCCCAACACACAGTGACAACAAACCCTCCATCCCACCACACCATGTGAACCAACTACACAACACACCGGCCTCCCAAGTCACTTCTGCATAAGATTATGTCCCATTTAAAAGCCTAACAGCCCACGGATAGAAGCTGTTCTTCAGCCTGTTGGTACGGCTGGCTATATTCCTATATCTCCTACCGGATGGTAGGAGAGTAAAGAGATACCGTCCAGGGTGTGAGTCATCCCTGAGAATCTTCCTCACTCTTCCAAGGCAACGAGCCCTGGCGAGGTCATCCAGTGGTGTCAGGGAACAGCCCACAATGTCTTGTGCTGTGCTCATCACCCTCTGTAACACTTTCCTATCCGCGGCTGTCAGACCAGCATACCAAACCACAATACCATATGAGAGGACGCTCTCTATATTAGACCGCTAAAAGAGGGTCATTAGCCGTTGTTCTACCCTGTTCTTCCGCAAGACCCTAAGAAAGTGAAGCCTCTGTTGGGCCTTTCTAGCCACCTGAGTTGTGTTAACTTTCCAGGTCAGATCTTCACAGAGGTAGACTCCCAGAAATTTAAAGGAGGAAACTCTCTCCACACAGTTCTCTCCGATGTGAAGTGGGGCAGGTTCCTCCTTTTTTCTCCGGGAGTCTAACACCATCTCTTTCGTCTTGCCAATGTTTAGGTGCAAGTTGTTGTTACTACACCGTATGGATAGTTTTTGTACCTCCGCCCT